>NW_026891375.1:2367885-2382885 GCF_015708825.2 Lethenteron reissneri
AAGCACTACACTACCGTTCCCCCTACACACCACACACGCACACACACAGACACACACACAAACACACACACAGACACACAGACACAGACACCACACACACACAGACACACACACAGACACACACACACACACAGCACGCTAAGCACTACACTACCGTTCCCCCTACACACCACACACGCACACACACAGACACACACACACAGACACACAGACACAGGCAGCACGCTAAGCACTACACTACCGATCCCCCTACACAACACACGCGCACACACACAGACACACACACAGACACACACACACAGACACAGACACACACACACAGACAGACACACAGACAGCACGCTAACCACTACACTACCGCTCCCCACACACCACACACGCACACACAGATACACACAGACACAGACAGCACGCTAACCACTACACTACCGCTCCCACACACCACACCACACACACAGACACACACACAGACACACACACAGACACACACACAGGCAGCACGCTAAGCACTACACTACCGTTCCCCCTACACAACACACGCGCACACACACAGACACACACACAGACACACACACACACAGACACACAGACAGCACGCTAACCACTACACTACCGCTCCCCACACACCACACACGCACACACACAGACACACACACAGACAGCACGCTAAGCACTACACTACCGTTCCCCCTACACAACACACGCGCACACACACAGACACACACACAGACAGAGACAGCACGCTAACCACTACACTACCGCTCCCCACACACCACACACGCACACACACAGACACACACACAGGCAGCACGCTAAGCACTACACTACCGTTCCCCCTACACAACACACGCGCACACACACAGACACACACACACACACACAGACACACAGACAGACACAGGCAGCACGCTAAGCACTACACTACCGTTCCCCCTACACAACACACGCGCACACACACAGACACACAGACAGACACACACACACAGACACACAGACACAGGCAGCACGCTAAGCACTACACTACCGTTCCTCCTACACAACACACGCGCGCGCGTCCATAGGTACACATACACGCGCTTGCTGCAGACACACACATACACACACATACATACACGCACATACACACAAACACATACACACACATACACATACATACAAACAAAGATCCCCCGTATAGCCTGAACAGACTGTAGGGGCAAGTGCTGTTAGCGAGCACCTATGAAGGCCAGAACGGTACACAAGGGGGTGGGTGGCCAGCACCACGCCCGACCGCCTTTGTCTCCCTAGTGGCGATGTTTACACACCGCACCAGGTACTCATTTAAGGCTGAGTCGACCTAGGGGAGGCCCAGGACCGTTTCAGATAATCGTCACTGGTGTTAGCCGTGAGCGGGAATCGAACCCGGGTCGCCAGGTTCATAGCGCGGCGCGCTAACCGCTACACTACCGCTCCCCACCATACAAACACACACATACATACACACAAACACATACACAATACACACACACATACATACAGACACACACATACATACACACAAAAACATACAGACACATACATACACACATACATACAGACACACAGACATACACATAAACACATACACGCATAGTCATGACCCGGCTTTGCCCGGGACTTGTATCCACCACGCCCGGCCGCCTGTGTCTCCCCAGTGGCGATGTTAATACGCCACACCAGTTACTCGTTTTGAGGCTGAGTCCCTCCCTCGCCACTCTGCCTCCCTCGCCACTCTGTAGAGGACGTGAAATTTGTATGAATTTACCTCAGAGTGGCGTGTTGGGTGTCGAGGCCTAGCACCGTGCAGAGCCTCCCGCCTTGCCTGATTTTCCCACCCGGCGAACGCTGGGTACGGGTGCCGGTCCCCCCCCCCCCCCGCGCTATTAAAAATGGCGTCCACCCCGCGGCGAAAAGTTGCTACTCGTTGCCAGGGGCAACCGCCGTCCAATGAAAGCGGCGAAGGCGTCGTTAGCTGTTGCCAGGGGCAACCGCCGTCCAATGAAAGTGCGTATGGTCCGAAATCCACACACACATACACAGACAGACAGACATGCACGATTTTATATATATAGATAGCTTCTGCTGCTGCTACTAACAGCACTTGCCCCTACAGCCTGTTACAGGCTACACGGGGGTTATTTGTCTTTGTGTGTTCATAGCTGCTGCTACTCGCTAACAGCACTTGCCCCTGCAGCCTGTTACAGGCTACACGGGGGATCTTTGTCTTTGTGTGTTCATAGCTTCTGCTGCTGCTACTAACAGCACTTGCCCCTGCAGCCTGTTACAGGCTACACGGGGGATCTTTGTCTTTGTGTGTTCATAGCTGCTGCTACTCGCTAACAGCACTTGCCCCTGCAGCCTGTTACAGGCTACACGGGGGATATTTGTCTTTGTGTGTTCATAGCTGCTGCTACTCGCTAACAGCACTTGCCCCTGCAGCCTGCTACAGGCTACACGGGGGATCTTTGTCTTTGTGTGTTCATAGCTGCTGCTACTCGCTAACAGCACTTGCACTTGCCCCTACAGCCTGTTACAGGCTACACGGGGGATCTTTGTCTTTGGGGTGCGTGGGGGATGTTTCCTCTCCGCTGGTGCCTTTCGTGGTCGATGTGATCGCTGCAACGAGCGGAAATGTAATTCTGCATCGGCGGTGGAGGCGGCGGCGTCGGCATGAGCGACGTACGGGCCAGGGTCTGTGCCAGGGTCTGTGCCAGGGTCTAGTGGTGGTGTCTAGTGGTAGCGTCCGTGGATCGCATCGCTCGCAATCAGGGAGGGCCTGGAATCAGGGAGGGCCTCTCAGGGCAAAGGGGTGTTTGCCGTTGGCTGCAGAGGTTCGGATCCCACGATTTGGATCCCACGATTTGGTGGTCTTGTTGGTGGTCGTGGTGGTGGTGATGGTAGTAGCAGTGGTGGTGGTAGTGATAGTGACAGTGGTGGTGGTAGTGGTAGTGGCAGTGGTGGTGGTGGTGGTCGTGGTGGTGGTAGTGGCAGTGGTGGTGGTCTTGTTGGTGGTCGTGGTGGTGGTGGCAGTGGGGGCGGCGGTGGTGGTAGTGGTGGTAGTGGCAGTGGTGGTGGTCTTGTTGGTGGTCGTGGTGGTAGTGGCAGTGGTGGTGGTGGTGGTAGTGGCAGTGGTCTTGTTGGTGGTCGTGGTGGTGGTGGCAGTGGCGGCGGTGGTGGTGGCGGTAGTGGCAGTGATGGTGGTGGTATGAGTGGTCGCGTATGTGGTGGTCGCGTTAGTGGCAGTCATGGTGGCGGTATTGGCAGTGATGGTGGTGGTGGTCGTGGTGGCGTTAGTGACGGTGTTGGCGGTTGTGGTGGCGGTGGTGGCGTTGGTGGCGGTGGTGGCGGTGGTGGCGTTAGTGGCAGTAGTGGCGGCGGTGGTGGCGTTATTGGCAGGTCCAGGCCGCTGACAAACACAAACTCCGCCTCATTGATTGCGGATTAGAAAAGGGGTCTCGTGATGGCTTTGACAGACGCTGACCCTGAGGGTAGCGAGCGGAGCGGCAGTCGGTGGATCTACGTCGTGGGCTGCGATGGAGGAGGATGGAGGGAGGATGGGGGAGGAGGAGGAGGGAGGATGGGCGGAGGAGAGAGTTTAGCGACGCAGTAATATTTCGTATTTTCGCGATCAATTTTTTCTGTTCCGCGTTCAAGGTGTGGTTTGCTGGCTTGGAGCGCGTTCGGCCGATTAGCGAGGTTTTTTTTTTGCTACGGTTACGAATCGAAATGTAAAAAAAATGAAAACACCCGGCAACGATCACCCCCGCCACTGCTCCCCGACTACTGGCAGCAGACTGATGCACAGGGACAGCTGCCGCTGGGGGTGCCCCCTAGGCTAGAGATGAGAGGGGAGAGGCAGGAGAGTGCGTGGAGGGGAGTAGAGTGAGATGAGAGGGGAGAGGCAGGATAGTGCGTGGAGGGGAGTGGAGTGAGATGAGAGGGGAGAGGTAGGAGAGTGCGTGGAGGGGAGTGGAGTGAGATGAGAGGGGAGAGGCAGGGGAGTGCGTGGAGGGGAGTGGAGTGAGATGAGAGGGGAGAGATAGGAGAGTGCGTGAAGGGGAGTGGAGTGAGATGAGAGGGGAGAGGCAGGAGAGTGTGTGGAGGGGAGTGGAGTGAGATGAGAGGGGAGAGGTAGGAGAGTGCGTGGAGGGGAGTGGAGTGAGATGAGAGGGGAGAGGCAGGAGAGTGCGTGGAGGGGAGTGGAGTGAGATGAGAGGGGAGAGGTAGGAGAGTGCGTGAAGGGGAGTGGAGTGAGATGAGAGGGGAGAGGCAGGAGAGTGTGTGGAGGGGAGTGGAGTGAGATGAGAGGGGAGTGGAGTGAGGGGAGTGGAGTGAGATGAGAGGGGAGTGGAGTGAGGGGAGTGGAGTGAGATGAGAGGGGAGAGGCAGGAGAGTGCGTGGAGGGGAGTGGAGTGAGATGAGAGGGGAGTGGAGTGAGGGGAGTGGAGTGAGATGAGAGGGGAGAGGCAGGGGAGTGCGTGGAGGGGAGTGGAGTGAGATGAGAGGGGAGAGGCAGGAGAGTGCGTGGAGGGGAGTGGAGTGAGATGAGAGGAGAGAGGTAGGGGAGTGCGTGGAGGGGAGTGGAGTGAGATGAGAGGGGAGAGGCAGGAGAGTGCGTGGAGGGGAGTGGAGTGAGAGGGGAGGGGAGAGGCAGGAGAGTGCGTGGAGGGGAGTGGAGTGAGATGGGAGGGGAGTGGAGTGAGATGGGAGGAGAGAGGTAGGGGAGTGCGTGGAGGGGAGTGGAGTGAGATGAGAGGGGAGAGGCAGGAGAGTGCGTGGAGGGGAGTGGAGTGAGATGAGAGGGGAGAGGCAGGAGAGTGCGTGGAGGGGAGTGGAGTGAGATGAGAGGGGAGAGGTAGGAAAGTACGTGGAGGTGAGTGGAGTGAGGTTACCATCTCGGCTTGAGAAACGATTCCTGTTTCTGCCCCCCGTGTCCCCCACCCACTCCCCCCCCACCCCCCTACCCCCCTACCCCCCTACCCCCCTACCCCACCCCCCAACAACAACAACAACAAATTGATCCCAGAGCTTCAATTGACAATTTCCCTGATCGATAAACAACAACAACAACAAGAGCGGCGGCGGTCTTCACATTCACCGTCGGGTCAATGACCCCCCGTGCCCCCCCCGTGCCCCCCCCTGCCCCTTTCTCCCCGTGCCCCCCCCGTGCCCCCCACCCACAGTGCCCCCCGTCCCTCCCACCCACCGTGCCACCCCCACCTCCCCGTGTCAGTAGTAGGGGTGGCGATGGTTGCTGCTGTGTGAGTCTAGCCTAGGGGCACCCCCAGGGGCAGCTGTCTCTGTGCATCAGCTTGTCGGTAGTAGGGGTGGTGGTGATGATTGACTGCTGTGTGGGTCTCACTGGTGTTGGCCGTGAGCTACTGAACCACAGAGCTACTGAACCACAGAGCTACTGAACCACAGAGCTACTGAACCACAGAGCTACTGAACCACAGAGCTACTGAACCACAGAGCTACTGAACCACATCACCATCACGCACAGGAGCAGACTGCAGCGTTGCGCTGCTGAACGGGGCAGAGCGACGCACTGCGACACATGCCGCTGTAACTCAGCGCTGTCACGCACGCACCGGCACACAAAGATCCCCCGTGTAGCCTTAACAGACTGTAGGGGCAAGTGCTGTTAGCGAGCACACCTATGAAGGCCGCAACGGTACACGAGGGGGTTGGTGGCTACCAGCACCACGCCCGACCGCCTTTGTCTCCCTAGTGGCGATGTTTACTACACACAGCACCAGATACTCATTTGAGGCTGAGTCGACCTAGGGGAGGCCCGGGAGCGGTTCAGATAATCGTCACTGGTGTTGGCCGTGAGCGGGAATCAAACTCGGGTGCCCAGTTCATAGCGCAGCGTAGCGCTAACCGCTACACTACCGCTCCCCACACAGACACACACACACGTGCACACACACAGTCACACACACACACACGCACACACACACGCACGCACACACGCACGCACACACACACCAGTCACACACACACCACACACACAGTCACACACACAGTCACACAGTCACACACACGCACACACACCCACAGTCACACACACACCAGTCACACACACACCAGTCACACGCACACCACACACAGTCACACACACAGTCACACACACACCAGTCACACACACAATCACACACACCACAGTCCACACAGTCCACACACACACCAGTCACACACACACCAGTCACCACAGTCACACACACACAGTCACACACACACACAGTCACACAGTCACACACACACCAGTCACACACACACCAGTCACACACACACACAGTCACACACACCACACACACAGTTACACACACAGTCACACACACACCAGTGTCACACACACAGTCACACGCACACACACGCACACACAGTCACACACACGCACGCACACACACACGCACCGTCACACGCACACGCACGCAGGCGTCTTCCAGAATGCAGCAGTCTCACCCTAGTCAGCTTCGCGAGCTCCTCCTCCTCCCTCTCTCCTCCCTCCTTCCTCCTCCTTCCCCCTCCCTCCTCCTCCCTCCCTCCTCCCTCCTCCTCCTCCCTCCCCTCTCTTCCTCCCACCCTCCTCCTCCCTCCCCCTCCTCCCTCCCCTCCCACCCTCCTCCCTCCCTCCTCCCTCCTCCTCCTCCCTCGCTCCTCCTTCCTCCCCTCTCCTCCTCCCACCCTCCTCCCTCCCCCTCCCTCCTCCCTCCCCTCTCTTCCTCCCACCCTCCTCCTCCCTCACTCCTCCTTCCTCCCCTCTCCTCCTCCTCCTCCCTCCTCCTCCCTCCCTCCCTCCTCCCTCCCTCCTCCCTCCCTCCTCCTCCCTCCCCTCCCTCGCTCCTCCTCTTCCTCCACCTCCTCCTCTTCCCTCTCTCCTCCCTCCCTCCCCTCCCTCCCTCCTCCCTCCCTCCTCCCTCCTCCTCCTCCCTCGCTCCTCCTCTTCCTCCACCTCCTCCTCCTCCCTCTCTCCTCCCTCCCTCCTCCTCCTTCCCCTCTCCTCCCCCCTCCCTCCTCCTCCCTCCCCTCCCACCCTCCTCCCTCCCTCCTCCCTCCTCCTCCTCCCTCGCTCCTCCTTCCTCCCCTCCCACCCTCCTCCCTCCCTCCTCCCTCCTCCTCCTCCCTCGCTCCTCCTTCCTCCCCTCTCCTCCTCCCACCCTCCTCCTCCCTCCCCCTCCTCCCTCCCCTCTCCTCCTCCCACCCCCCTCCTCCTCCCTCCCCTCTCCTCTCCTCCCTCCCCTCCTTCCCCCTCCTCCCTCCCCTCTCCTCCTCCCTCCCTTCTCCTCCTCCCACTTTCCTCCTTCCTCCCACCCTCCTCCTCCCACCCTCCTCCCTCCCTCCCCTCTCCTCCTCCCTCCTCCTCCCTCCCTCCTCCTCTTCCTTCCTCCCCTCTCCACCTCCTTCTCTCTCCTCCGAACCGTACTAATTGGTGGTGCATATTCGTGGTGTTTGGAGACGGAGCGAGAGAGCGAGAGAGATACGCGAATGGGTGTTTTTGTGGGTGGTGGTTGGGTTGGTGGGTGGGCAAGTGGGTTGGTGAGGGTTTGTTGTTGGGTTGGTGGGTGGGTGGGTGGGTTGGTGAGTGAGTGGGTGGGTTGGTGGGTGGGTGGGCAGGTGAGTTGGTGGGTGGATGGGTGGGTGGGTTGGTGGGTTGGTGGGCAGGTGGGTTGGTGGGTTGGTGGGTGGATGGGTGGGTTGGTGGGGGTGATGGTTGGGTTGGTGGGTGGGGTTGGGTGGGTGGGCAGGGGTAGTTGGGGGGGGTGGGTGGGCAGGTGGGGTTGATGGGAGTGGTGGGTGGGTGGCTGGGGTGGGAGTGGTGGTTGGGTGGGAGTGGTTGGGTGGGTGGGCAGGTGGGTGGGAGTGGTGGGTGGGAGTGGTGGGTGGGAGTGTTGGGTGGGTGGCTGGGGTGGGTGGGTGGGTGGGAGTGGTGGGTGGGGGTGGGTGGGTGGGTGGGGAGTGGTGGAAGTGGTGGGAGTGGTGGGTGGATGGGAGTGGGGGTGTCTGGGGGTGGGTGGGTGAGAGTGGTGGGTGGGTGGTGGGTGGGTGGTTTGGGGATGGGTGTCTGGGGGTGTCTGGGGGTGTCTGGGGGTGGGTGTCTGGGGATGGGTGTCTGGGGGTGTCTGGGGGTGGGTGTCTGGGGATGGGTGTCTGGGGGTGTCTGGGGGTGTCTGGGGGTGGGTGTCTGGGGGTGGCTGGGGTTGGTCCACGGGAAATGTCCCCGTCGTTCCGGCGGAACCTCGGAAAGTTCGAGAAACGCCGCCCGTAAAACCGCGGTCAGTTGTTGTTGTCGTCATCGTTGTTGTTGTTGTCGTCGTTGTTGTTGTCATTGTTGTTGTTGTTGTATGTTGTTGTTGTCGCGTGGATCGCCTTGTTGTTTCGCGTTACACACTCGTGGAGACCCGAATCATAGAGACCCCATACTCATCGAGACTCATACTACAACTTAACGTTTTACTTGTTAGCAGCTACGGGACCATTACCTGAGCTTGCAATAAAGCCGCCTTTTCAGAAGCGACTTGGCGATTACAAATGATAGCATCTCACACGAAGTGGCGGCTTTTCATCTTCATCATCATCACCTGGAAATGTACGGCAGATTCATAGAGAGCTAGAGACCCACAGAGACCCATGGAGAACCACATATACCCATAGAGATTCACAGAGACCCATATAAACCTTAAAGACCCACAGAGACCCATAGAGACCCATATAAACCATAGAGACCCATAGAGACCCATATAAAACCATAGAAACCCACATAGAGCCACAGAGACCCATAGAGACCCATATAAAACCATAGAGACCCACAGAGACCCACAGAGACCCATAGAGACCCATACAAACCCATATAAAACCATAGAGACCCACAGAGACCCATAGAGACCCATAGAGACCCATACAAACCCATATAAAACCATAGAGACCCATAGAAACCCATAGAGACCCATATAAAACCATAGAGACCCACAGAGACCCATAGAGACCCATACAAACCCATATAAAACCATAGAGACCCATAGAGACCCATAGAGACCCATACAAACCCATATAAAACCATAGAGACCCACAGAGACCCACAGAGACCCATAGAGACCCATATAAAACCATAGAGTCCCACAGAGACCCACAGAGACCCATAGAGACCCATATAAAACCATATAGACCCATATAAAACCATAGAGACCCACAGAGACCCACAGAGACCCTTAGAGACCCACAGAGACCCACAGAGACCCATAGAGACCCATAGAGACCCACAGAGACCCATAGAGACCCATAGAGACCCATAGAGACCCACAGAGACCCATAGAGACCCACAGAGACATACAGAGACCCACAGAGACCCATAGAGACCCATATCAAACCATAGAGACCCACACAGCTCAACGAAGTGTCTTATCATCATCACGTGGAAATTTTTCACGGCGACCAGATACTTCTAACCGCGTGGTGACGTTGATTCTAAACGTGGAGGGAAAAGGGGGAGAGAAACACTGCAAACTCCAAATCTACAGCAGCAGCAGCAGGTGTCATCAGGGTCGGGATCGAACCCACGACCTCCTGTACACCAGGCGAGGTAGTCAACATCTCCTAGCCACCGTGATGATGATGATGATGAGAGAGAGAGACACAAACTCCAAATATACAGCAGCAGCAGGCGTCGTCATGGTCGTGATCGAACCCACGACCTCCTGTACACCAGGCGAGGTAGTCAACATCTCCTAGCCACCGTGATGATGATGATGATGATAGAGAGAGACACAAACTCCAAATCTACAGCAGCAGCAGGTGTCATCAGGGTCGGGATCGAACCCACGACCTCCTGCGTACCAGGCGAGGTAGTCAACATCTCCTAGCCACCGTGATGATGATGATGATAGATAGAGACACAAACTCCAAATCTACAGCAGCAGCAGCAGGTGTCGTCAGGGTCGGGATCGAACCCACGACCTCCTGCGTACCAGGCGAGGTAGTCAACATCTCCTAGCCACCGTGATGATGATGATGATAGAGAGAGACACAAACTCCAAATCTACAGCAGCAGCAGCAGGTATCGTCAGGGTCGGGATCGAACCCACGACCTCCTGCGTACCAGGCGAGGTAGTCAACATCTCCTAGCCACCGTGATGATGATGATGATAGAGAGAGACACAAACTCCAAATCTACAGCAGCAGCAGCAGGTATCGTCAGGGTCGGGATCGAACCCACGACCTCCTGTGCACCAGGCGAGGTAGTCAACATCTCCTCGCCACCGTGGCAAACACGCCGCCACCACCGAGTGTCTGAAGTGATCCCCTGGGCGTCCGCTAGGTCGACTCGGCCCCAAATGAGTGCCCGGCGCGGTGTGCGCAGCTAGCGTCGGCATACTCCATCATCATCCACCACCATCATCATCCTCCCCATCCCTCCTCTCCCCTCCCTCCTCCTCATCCTCCATCATCCACCATCATGATCATCCTCCATTATCCACCATCATCATCATCATCCTCCCCATCCCTCCTCTCCCCTCCCTCCTCCTCATCCTCCATCATCCACCATCATGATCATCCTCCATTATCCACCATCATCATCATCCTCCCTCCCTCCTCCCCCCTCCCTCCTTCCTCCTCCTCACACCACCTCCTCTCTCCCCCCCCCACCCCCCTCCACCCTCCTCCTCCTCCACCCTCCTCCACCACCATCATCATCATCATCCACCCTCCTCCCCTCCCCTCTACCTCCTCCATCCTCCCTCCTCACACTTCTCCCACCCCCCAGGTGGAGTTTGAACCGTCGCTGGCGCTGCTCTCGCATCATCATCCGTCACCATCATCATCATCATCTTCCTCCTCCATCCTCCTCCACCACCATCATCATCCTCCATCCTCCACCCTCCTCCTCCATCACCACCATCATCATTATCCTCCTCCTCATCATCATCCTTCTCTTCCTCCTCCTCCACCATCATCATCATCCTCCTCCTCCACCACCACCATCATCATTATCCTCCACCCCACTCCTCCACCACCATCATCATCATCATCCTCCTCTTCCTCCTCCTCCACCATCATCATCATCCTCCTCCACCCTCCTCCTCCACCACCATCATCATCCTCCATCCTCCACCCTCCACCACCACCATCATCATTATCCTCCACCCCACTCCTCCACCACCACCATCATCATCATCTTCTACCCTCCTCCTCCTCATCCTCCTCCTCCACCATCATCCACCCTTCCCCCTCCATCCTCCCTCCTCACACCTCCGCCCCCCTCCCTCCTCCACCATCATCATCCACCCTCCTCCCCCCCCCCTCCACCCCTCCCCCCAGGTGGAGTTTGAACCGTCGCTGGCGCTGCTCTCGCATCATCATCCTCCTCCTCATCATCCTCCTCCACCATCATCCTCCATCCTCCACCATCATCATCCTCCTCCTCCTCCACCCTCCTCCTCATCATCCTCCTCCACCATCATCATCATCCTCCTCCACCATCATCATCCTCCATCCTCCACCATCATCATCCTCCACCCTCCTCCTCCACCATCATCATCCTCCTCCTCCTCCACCCTCCTCCTCATCATCCTCCTCCACCATCATCATCATCATCATCCTCCTCCACCATCATCATCCTCCATCCTCCACCATCATCATCCTCCACCCTCCTCCTCCACCATCATCATTCTCCTCCTCCACCACCACCACTATCAGCATCATCATCCTCCACCCTCCTCCTCCACCATCATCATCCTCCTCCTCCTCCACCCTCCTCCTCATCATCCTCCACCATCATCATCATCATCATCCTCCTCCACCATCATCATCCTCCATCCTCCACCATCATCATCCTCCACCCTCCTCCTCCACCATCATCATTCTCCTCCTCCACCACCACCACTATCATCATCATCATCCTCCACCCTCCTCCTCCACCATCATCATTCTCCTCCACCACCACTATCATCATCATCATCATCCTCCACCCTCCTCCTCCACCATCATCATCCTCCTCCTCCTCCACCCTCATCATCCTCCACCATCATCATCATCATCATCCTCCTCCACCATCATCATCCTCCATCCTCCACCATCATCATCCTCCACCCTCCTCCTCCACCATCATCATCATTCTCCTCCTCCACCACCACTATCATCATCATCTTCTCCCCCCCCCCCCCCCCCCAGGTGGAGTTTGAACCGTCGCTGGCGCTGCTCTCGCATCATCATCCTCCATCATCATCCTCCTCCTCCACCACCACCACTATCATCATCATCTTCTCCCCCCCCCTCCCCCCCAGGTGGAGTTTGAGCCGTCGCTGGCGCTGCTCTCGCAGGAGGTGAGCGGTGTGAGTGGCGACGTCGTGGCCGCCGTCTCGGCCTTCAAGCGCCTGGCGCTGGCGCCGGGGGGCGGCGATGGGGACGGTGACGAACCACAGGAGCTCATCCCGTGCATCGCAGGTGAGGCGGCGTCGGTTGCCCCGTGTGTGGGTACGTGGGTGGGTACGTGTGTGGGTACGTGTGTGGGTACGTGTGTGGGTAGGTACGTGGGTGGGTGTGTGGGTACGTGGGTGGGTACGTGCGTGGATACGTGCGTGGGTAGGTATGTGGGTGGGTGTGTGGGTACGTGGGTGGGTACGTGTGTGGGTACGTGTGTGGGTGTGTGGGTACGTGTGTGGGTACGTGTGTGGGTACGTGGGTGGGTACGTGCGTGGGTAGGTACGTGGGTGGGTGTGTGGGTACGTGGGTGGGTACGTGTGTGGGTACATGTGTGGGTGTGTGGGTACGTGTGTGGGTACGTGTGTGGGTACGTGGGTGGGTACGTGTGTGGGTACGTGGGTAGGTACGTGTGTGGGTACGTGGGTGTGCGAGTACGTGTGTGGGTACGTGTGTGGGTACGTGGGTAGGTACGTGGGTGGGTACGTGTGTGGGTACGTGTGTGGGTACGTGGGTGGGTACGTGTGTGGGTACGTGGGTAGGTACGTGTGTGGGTACGTGGGTGTGCGAGTACGTGTGTGGGTACGTGTGTGGGTACGTGGGTAGGTACGTGGGTGGGTACGTGGGTAGGTACGTGGGTGGGTACGTGCGTGGGTACGTGGGTGGGTACGTGTGTGGGTACGTGGGTAGGTACGTGTGTGGGTACGTGTGTGGGTGTGTGGGTACGTGTGTGGGTACGTGGGTGGGTACGTGCGTGGGTACGTGGGTGGGTACGGTTGTGGGTACGTGGGTGGGTAGGTACGTGGGTGGGTGTGTGGGTACGTGGGTGGGTACGTGTGTGGGTACGTGTGTGGGTACGTGGGTGGGTACGTGGGTAGGTAGGTGTGTGGGTACGTGGGTGGGTACGTGTGTGGGTACGTGGGTGGGTACGTGCGTGGGTACGTGGGTAGGTACGTGCGTGGGTACGTGTGTGGGTACGTGTGTGGGTACGTGGGTAGGTACGTGCGTGGGTACGTGGGTGGGTACGTGTGTGGGTACGTGTGTGGGTACGTGGGTGGGTACGTGTGTGGGTACGTGGGTGGGTGTGTGGGTACGTGTGTGGGTACGTGTGTGGGTAGGTACGTGGGTGGGTGTGTGGGTACGTGTGTGGGTATGTGTGTGGGTACGTTGGTGGGTACGTGGGTGGGTACGTGGGTAGGTGCGTGTGTGGGTACGTGTGTGGGTACGTGTGTGGGTACGTGTGTGGGTACGTGGGTGGGTACGTGTGTGGGTACGTGGGTGGGTACGTGTGTGGGTACGTGGGTAGGTACGTGTGTGGGTACGTGGGTGTGCGAGTACGTGTGTGGGTACGTGCGTGTGTACGTGTGTGGGTACGTGTGTGGGTACGTGTGTGGGTACGTGTGTGGGTACGTGGGTAGGTACGTGGGTGGGTACGTGGGTGGGTACGTGTGTGGGTACGTGCGTGGGTACGTGGGTGGGTACGTGGGTGGGTACGTGGGTGGGTACGTGTGTGGGTACGTGTGTGGGTACGTGGGTGGGTACGTGTGTGGGTACGTGGGTGGGTACGTGGGTGGGTACGTGTGTGTGTACGTGTGTGGGTACGTGGGTGGGTACGTGCGTGGGTACGTGGGTGGGTACGTGTGTGGGTACGTGTGTGGGTACGTGGGTGGGTACGTGTGTGGGTACGTGTGTGGGTACGTGTGTGGGTGGGTACGTGGGTGGGTACGTGGGTGGGTACGTGTGTGGGTACGTGCGTGGGTACGTGGGTGGGTACGTGTGTGGGTACGTGTGTGGGTACGTGTGTGGGTACGTGTGTGGGTGCGTGGGTAGGTGCGTGTGTGGGTACGTGTGTGGGTACGTGGGTGGGTACGTGGGTGGGTACGTGTGTGGGTACGTGGGTGGGTACGTGTGTGGGTACGTGTGTGGGTACGTGGGTGGGTACGTGTGTGTGTACGTGTGTGGGTACGTGTGTGGGTACGTGGGTGGGTACGTGTGTGGGTACGTGGGTGGGTACGTGCGTGGGTACGTGCGTGGGTACGTTGGTGGGTACGTGTGTGGGTACGTGGGTGGGTACGTGTGTGGGTACGTGGGTGGGTACGTGGGTGGGTACGTGGGTGGGTACGTGTGTGGGTACGTACGTGGGTGGGTACGTGTGTGGGTACGTGGGTGGGTACGTGTGTGGGTACGTGGGTGGGTGGGTACGTGGGTGGGTACGTGCGTGGGTACGTGCGTGGGTACGTGGGTGGGTACGTGTGTGGGTACGTGTGTGGGTACGTGCGTGGGTACGTGCGTGGGTACGTGTGTGGGTACGTGGGTGGGTACGTGTGTGGGTACGTGGGTGGGTACGTGGGTGGGTACGTGTGTGGGTACGTGTGTGGGTACGTGCGTGGGTACGTGCGTGGGTACGTGCGTGGGTACGTGGGTGGGTACGTGTGTGGGTACGTGTGTGGGTACGTGCGTGGGTACGTGCGTGGGTACGTGTGTGGGTACGTGGGTGGGTACGTGTGTGGGTACGTGTGTGGGTACGTGGGTGGGTACGTGTGTGGGTACGTGGGTGGGTAC
>NW_026891375.1:2387051-2412767 GCF_015708825.2 Lethenteron reissneri
GACAGATACCCACACTCACGTAGAGACCCACAGACTCACACAGAGACCCACAGACTCACACAGAGACCCACAGACTCACACAGAGACCCACAGACTCACACAGAGACCCACAGACTCACACAGACACACACAGACTCTGTACACAGACATACAGACTCACACAGACACACACAGACTCTGTACACAGACACACACAGACTCTGTACACAGACACACACAGACACACACACAGACACACACAGACTCACACACACACACACATACTTGGAGTCTGTCTACGTGAATCTCTATTCTCTCCATCCGCAGGCTTCAATGAACCATAGACTCACACACATAGACACACAGAGACACACAGACTCTGTACACAGACACACACAGACTCTGTACACAGACACACATACTTGAAGTGTGTCTGCGTGAATCTCTATTCTCTCCATCCGCAGGCTTCAATGAACCATAGACTCACACACAGAGACACACAGAGACACACAGACTCTGTACACAGACACACACAGACTCTGTACACAGACACACACAGACTCTGTACACAGACACACACATACTTGAAGTGTGTCTGCGTGAATCTCTATTCTCTCCATCCGCAGGCTTCAATGAACCATAAGACTCACACACAGACACACACAGACTCAGATACAGAGACACACAGACACACACAAACTCACACACAGACTCACACACAGATACACACAGACTCTGTACACAGACACACAGACACACACACAGGACTCCGTTACACAGAGACACACACAGACTTGGAGTCTCTGTCTACGTCAATCTCTATTCTCTCCCATCCACAGGTTTCGATGAACCACAGACTCAGACACAGACACACACAGACACACACAGACTCTGTACACAGACCACAGACTCACACACAGACACACACACAGACTCACACACAGACTCCGTACACAGACCACACACACACAGACTCTGCACACAGACTCACACAGAACTCACACACAGAGACACACACAGGACTCACACACAGACTCCGTACACAGACACACACAGACACACACACACACACAGACTCTGCACACAGACTCACACAGACTCACACACAGAGACACACACATACCACACCAGACTCACACACAGAGACCACACAGACTTGGAGTCTCTCTGCGTGAATCTCCACTTTCTTCCCATCCGCAGGCTTCAATGAACCATTCCCAAATATGCGCAGGGGACTGAATTCCTGTGTCGACTTGCTCCCAAGTTCACGTGGTATGTTCACTCAATCAACAGCATCATTATTTATTTATTTATTGTTATTTTGTTATTTATTTAATATTACCTTGCCAATAGTTCATGCTGCCAGAGGGACAAGGGTGCTGCTGCGGTGGTGGTGGTGGTGATGGTGGTTGTGGTGTTGGTGGTGTTGTTGGTTGTGGTGTTGATGGTGGTGTGGGTGGTGTTGTTGGTGGTGTTGTTGATGGTGGTGTTGGTGGTGATGGTGGTGGTTGTGGTGTTGGTGGTGATGGTGGTGTTGTTGATGGTGGTGGTGTGGGTGATGGTGGTGGTGGTGTTGGTGGTGATGGTAGTGGTGTTGGTGGGATGGTGGTGTTGGTGGTGTTGGTGTTGGTGGTGATGGTGGTGGTGTTGGTGGTGGTGGTGGTGGTGGTGGTGTTGATGGTGTGGTGTGGGTGATGGTGGTGGTTGTGTGGTTGGTGGTGATGGTAGTGGTGTTGGTGGTGATGGTGGTGTTGGTGGTGTTGGTGTTGGTGGTGATGGTGGTGGTGTTGGTGGTGATGGTAGTGGGTGTTGGTGGTGATGGTGGTGTTGGTGGTGTTTGTGTGTGTGGTGATGGTGGTGGTGTTGGTGGTGATGGTTGTGTTGTTGATGGTGGTGGTGTGGGTGATGGTGGTGGTGGTCTTGGTGGTGATGGTAGTGGTGTTGGTGGTGATGGTGGTGTGTGGTGGTTTGGTGTTGGGGGTGATGGTGGTGGTGTTGGTGGTGGTGTGGGGTGGTGTTGATTGTGGTGGTGGTTGTGATGTTGTGTTGCTTGGTGGTGGTGGTGTTGTTGGTGGTGGTGGTGGTGTGGGTGGTGATGGTAGTGGTGTTGGTGGTGATGATGGTGGTTGGTGGTGTGGGTGGTGATAGTGGTGGTGTGGGTGGTGGGTGGTGTGGATGGTGTTGTTGGTGGTGGTGTGGGTGGTGTTGTTGTTGGTGGTGGTGGTGGTGTGGGTGGTGTTGTTGTTGGTGGTGGTGTGGTGGTGGTGGTGGTTGTGATGTTGTTGATGGTGGTTGGTGGTGTTGGTGGTGATGGTGGTGGTGATAGTGTTGGTGTTGGTGGTGATGGTGGTGGTTGTGGTGTTGGTGGTGATGGTAGTGGTGTTGGTGGTGATGGTGGTGTTGTGGTGATGGGTGGTGGTGGTGTGGTGGTTGATGGTGTTGGTGATGATGGTGATGGTGGTGGTGTTTGGTGGTGATGGTGGTGTTGGTGGTAATGGTGTTTGGTGGTGATGGTGGTGGGGTGGTGTTGGTGGTGATGGTGGTGGTGGTGGTGATGGTGGTGTTGGGTGGTGATGGCGGTGGTGTGGGTGGTGATGGTGTTGGTTGAGATGGTGATGGTGGTGGTGTTGGTGGTGATGGTGGTGTAGGTGGTGGTGTTGGTGGTGATGGTGTGTTGGTGGTAATGGTGTTGGTGGTGATGGTGGTGGGTGGTGTTGGTGGTGATGGTGGTGGTGTGGGTGATGTTGTTGATGATGATGATGTGGGTGTTGTTGTTGATGGTGGTGGTGGTGGTGTGGGTGATGTTGTTGATGATGATGATGTGGGTGTTTTGTTGGATGGTGGTGGTGGTGGTGTGGGTGATGTTGTTTGATGATGATGATTGTGGTTGTTGTGTTGATGGTGGTGGTGGTGGGTGGTGTGGTGTGTGTTGTTTTTGGTGTTGGTGGTGGTGGTGTTGATGATGTTGTTGATGATGGTGGTGGTGGTATTGGTGTTGGTGTTGATGATGGTGGTGGTGGTGTGGGTGTGTTTGTTGTTGATGATGGTGGTGTGGTGTTGTTGTTGTGATGGATGGTGGTGGTGTGGGGTTGTTGATGGTATGTTGTTGTTCCATTCCGTTGGGGAGCGGTGGTGCAGCGGTTAGCGCACCCAAGCCCCAGCGAGCTCGGTGTGGGCACGTGTCCCCCCTCGTGTGTGTGTGGGTGTGTGTGTGGTGTGGTGTGTGTGGTGTGTTGTGTGGTGTGGTGTGTGTGGTGGTGTGTGGTGCTGTGTGTGGTGGTGTGTGTGGTGTGTGGTGTGGTGTGTGTGTGTGGTGTGTGTGTGTGTGTGTGTGTGTGGTGTGGTGTGTGTGGTGTGTGTGTGGTGTGTGTGTGTGGTGTGTGTGGTTGTGTGGTGTGGGTGTTTGTGTGGGTGTGTGTGTGGTGTGTGTGTGTGGTAGTGTGTGTGGTGTGTGTGTTGGGTGTGTGTGGTGTGTGTAAGGTGGGGTGTGTGTGTGTGGTGTGTGTGTGTGTGGTGTGTGTGGTGTGTGTGTGGGGTGTGTGTGTTTGGTGTGGGGTGTGTGTGTGTGGTGTGTTGTGGTGGGTGTGGTGTGTTGTGTGTGGTGTGTGTGGTGTGTGTGTGTGGTGTGTGGGTGATGTGTGTGGTGTGATTGATGTGAGGGTGATGTGTGGGTGCATGTGTATGTGGGTGTTATGTGTGCCGGTGGGTGTGGGTGTGTGTGGTGTGGGTGTGGTGTGTGGTGTTTGATGGTGTGCTGTGGTGTGGTGGTGTTGGGTGTGGGTGTGGATGTGTGCAGGCTGGGTGGTGGCGATGTGGTGTGTGCGGGTGTGTGGTGTGGTGTGTGGGGTGGATGTGTGTGTGAGTGTGTGTTGACCGGGGTGTGTGTTTGCGGTAGTGTGTATGTGTGGTGTGTGGTGTGGTGTGTGTGTGGTGTGTGTGGTGCGTGGCGTCTGTGACCACTACAGCGGCTAAATGGGGGCTCTGGATGGGTGCGAGGGGCTGGGTAACCCCTAACTACAAACAAAAAATGTTATTAACAAGATTGGCCGGAGGCCCGGGGGGACAGGCGTCTATGCTGTCTCCTGGCCCAAACCCCATTTGGCGGAGCCAGGAGATTGAATTTTCACCCTCGGGGCTCCTCCAGAAACAACAACAAAAAGCCACTACGAATGGCCACATGGGAATGTTCGAACGCTCACTGCGGAGGAGAGGCTGCCACTCCTCTGTCGGGAGCTGGACCGGTACCACCTGGATATCTGTGGTATTCAGGAGGTCCGGTGGACCGGCTCTGGCTCCTGCCACCATGAGGGGTGGACAGTCTTCTACTCGAGGCAGGAGACTGCCAAACAACAGGGAGTGGCTCTTCTTCTGAACAAAATAATGAAGGGGGCGTGGGAGCGTGGCAGTAAGGTGTGGGAAGCTGTAAGCCCCAGGCTACTTTGGGCTTGCCTTGCCATCAACCGGAGGCGAGGAGTGGTGGTCATGGTTACTTATGTCCCGACCGAAGACGAACATCCGTGGAGGGATGCAGGCCAGGCTGATGAGTCAGATGCCTTCTATAAACTCCTGTCACAGGTGCTAGCTAAAGTGGCCCCTCGGGAAAGAGTCATCTTGTTGGGTGACTTTAATGCCCGAGTTGGTCATGATGCTGGCACCTGGTCTGGAGTGATTGGAAGGCATGGGCCAGATCAGCTCAAAAACAACGGTAGGAGGCTGCTAGATTGTTGTGCAGCCCATGGACTTGTAATTACCAACACGCTGTTCCAGCATCGGCGCATCCATACAACATCATGGATGCATGCCGGGTCTAAGCAAGAACATCTGCTGGACTACGTAGTGAAGGACCAGTGGATGCGGGCCCATGTCCTTGACACCAGGACCTACCGTGGAGCTGATCTACACTCTGATCGATGCCCGGGTGCGGTCAAAAGATGGCTCCCTATTGGTCAACCTGGTAATTGCGGCTCACTCAGAGAAGGAGTTGGAGACGCTGCTGCTGAAACTGGAGTGTGCCACTAAAAGGTGGGGCCTTACCATCAACCCCACTAAAACGAAGCACCTGCCTGGGTATTTTGTACCATCGGGCACTCCACCCCCACAACTCCCAATCGGTGATGGGGCAGTTGTGGAGAGAGTGGAGAGTTTCCCATACCTGGGCAGTGTGCTCATGACCGGCTCCGGTTTAACAGCAGAGGTCTCACTCCGAATCAGTCGAGCGGCATCATCTTTTCATCGGTTGTGTAACGCTGTGTGGAAGCTACCTGGTTTGTCACTCCGCACGAAGCTTCAGGTCTTCTCGGCCACGGTCATAACCTCCCTCTATTCTTGCAAAACGTGGACCCCCGCTAGTGGAACATTGTCGCCAGTTAGAAACATTTAGGCTGGCCTGCCTACGATCCATCTTGGGTTTGAACCAGACTGGATTGTGTGAAGAGCTCAAAAATCCTTGAAAGATCTGGACAAAGCCCCATCGGTGAGCTCCTATGGCAGGCAAGGCTGCGTTGGCTGGGTCATGTAGCCCGCATGCCCAGCCACCGCATGCCTAAATAACTTTTGTTCAGCCGGATCGAGGGGGCTAAACGGTGCGTGGCACGGGCTGGAGAAGAGATGGAGTGATGTGGTACAGGAGGATGTGGAGTAAGTGGGACTTACCAATGACCGGTACCAGCGGTGTCAAGAACGGCCTCTGTAGAGGAGGCTCGTGAACGGACGCTACTGGGCAGTGGAGGCAGTCGCCCTCCAACAACAACGGAGGGCGGAGGCGCGACGCATCACACAACGAGCGTAGCGCCGGGTGGCTAAGCACAGCAAGTTGGCACAGTAGGGGGCACAGGTGGTGCATCAGCCAGTCATCTCGGTCATCTCGTCAGTCGACCCGTGGCACCTGGGTCTGCCCCCGTGACCTCCTGCCAGCGGGCGTTCGACACTTCACGTGGCCTCAAGGTTGCACTTGGCCTGGCACAAGCGTCGTGGTGATGTCACAGCCAATTAGTGGCGAATGTCTATTTTTGTTCTGGTTGTGGCGTTGGTTGTGTGTACCTCTATGTAGTTTGTGTGTTGTTTGTTTGTAAGAATGTCGTTGAACTTCCTTGTACAGTGTAGTGTATAGTGTAGTGTATAGTAGTGTACAGTGTAGTGTATAGTGTAGTGTATAGTAGTGTATAGTGTAGTGTATAGAGTAGTGTATAGTGTAGTGTATAGTGTAGTGTATAGTAGTGCATAGTATAGTGTATAGTAGTGTATAGTGTCGTTTATAGTAGTGTATAGTGTAATGTATAATGTAGTTTATAGTAGAGTAGTGTCTAGTGTAGTGTATAGTGTATAGTCATGTATAGTAGTGTATAGTGTATTATCGTCAACATCATCACTACCATCATTAACATCACCGTCACCATCACCTCTACCATCACCATCATCATCGCCACCATCACTGCACTGCCACCATCATTAGCATCACCACCACCATCATTAACATGAACTGCATCTCGATTTGTCCTTTCGTTTCCAATCAGCTCTACGCAGTAGGCAGTGGTGTTGGTGGTGGTGGTTGAGGCCCCACCATGAGGTGGTGGCTGGTGGTGGTGGTGGCGGGTGGTGGTGCCGCTGGGTCACGCCAGGACGTGGCGACACTTTCTGGCGGCCCGAAGAGAGACCCTGGGACTTCGGGACGCGAGGTGAGACGACGATGATGATGATGATGACGATGATGATGATGATGACGATGATGATGACGACGATCATGACGATGATGATGACGATGATGATGATGACGATGATGATGACGGTGATGATGATGACGATGATGATGATGATGACGACGATCATGACGATGATGATGACTATGATGATGACAACGATGATGATGGTGATGACGATGATGACGATGGTGATGACGATGATGACGATGATGTGATGACGATGATGATGACGATGATGACGATGATGACGATGACGATGATGACGATGATGATGATGATGATGACGATGATGTGATGACGATGATGACGATGATGATGACGATGATGATGATCACGACGACGACGATGATGACGATGATAATGACGATGATGATGACGACGATGATGATGATAATGATGACGACGATGATGACGATAATGATGACGCTGATGTTGACGATGATGACGATGATGACGACGATGATGACGATAATGACGACGATGATGACGACTTTGATGATGATGATGACGCGATGATGACGACAATGATGACGATGATGACGTTGATGTTGACGATGATGATGACGATGATGACGTGATGTTAACGATGATGATGACGATGATGACGTTGATGTTGACGATGATGATGACGATGATGACGTTGATGTTGACGACAATGATGACGATGATGACGTTGATGTTAACGATGATGATGACGATGATGACGTTGATGTTGACGATGATGATGACGATGATGACGTTGATGTTGACGACAATGATGACGATGATGACGTTGATGTTGACGATGATGATGACGATGATGACGTGATGTTAACGATGATGATGACGATGATGACGTTGATGTTGACGATGATGATGACGATGATGACGTTGATGTTACGATGATGATGACGATGATGACGTTGATGTTGAACGATGATGATGACGATGATGACGTTGATGTTGACGATGATGATGACGATGATGACGTTGATGTTGACGACGATGATGACGATGATGACGTTGATGTTAACGATGATGATGATGATGATGACGACGATGATGACGACAATGATGACGATGATGACGTGATGTTAACGATGATGATGACGATGATGACGTTGATGTTAACGATGATGATGACGATGATGACGTTGATGTTGACGATGATGATGACGATGATGACGTTGATGTTGACGATGATGATGACGATGATGACGTTGATGTTGACGATGATGATGACGATGATGACGTGATGTGACGATGATGATGACGATGATGACGTTGATGTTGACGATGATGATGACGATGATGACGTTGATGTTGACGACAATGATGACGATGATGACGTTGATGTTGACGATGATGATGACGATGATGACGTTGATGTTGACGACGATGATGACGATGATGACGTTGATGTTGACGATGATGATGACGATGATGACGTGATGTTGACGATGATGATGACGATGATGACGTTGTGTTACCTATGATGATGACGATGATGACGTTGATGTTGACGACGATGATGACGATGATGACGTTGATGTGACGATGATGATGACGATGATGACGTTGATGTTGACGATGATGATGACGATGATGACGTTGATGTTAACGATGATGATGACGATGATGAGTTGATGTTGACGACAATGATGACGATGATGACGTTGATGTTGACGACAATGATGACGATGATGACGTTGATGTTGACGACAATGATGACGATGATGACGATGATGAGTTGATGTTGACAATGGTGTTGACGATGATAACAGAGTGACCCGTGTGCTACGAGTGATCTCCCCCCCACCGCTCCACCACTACCCCCGTGACCCCCACGTGTTCCCCATTTTGGTACTTTACCCACCCCCCCACTCGTTGTGATTGGCTCCACGCAGGGCACGCTGGGAGACCAAGGCCGTGTTCGTGGGGTACAAAGACGCGACTTTCCAAGACGATATCCCCACAGAGCCCTGGCAAGGTACATGGCGTGCCACGGAGGCTAGGAGATGTTAACTACGTCGCCTGGTCTACAGGAGGTCGTGGTTTCGATCCCAACCCAGATGCCCACAGTGGCTAGGAGATGTTGACTACCTCGCCTGGTACGCAGGAGGTCGTGGGTTCGATCACGACCTTGACACCCACAGTGGCTAGGAGATGTTGACTACCTCGCCTGGTACGCAGGAGGTCGTGGGTTCGATCACGACCTTGACACCCACAGTGGCTAGGAGATGTTGACTACCTCGCCTGGTACGCAGGAGGTTGTGGGTTCGACGCTGACCCTGACGATGCCTGTTGTATATGTGGAGTCTGCGTCTCTCTCTCTCATCATCATCACGGTGTCTAGGAGATGTTAACTACCTCGCCTGGTACCCAGGAGGTCGTGGGTTCGACGCCGACCCTCACGAATCCCGCTGCTGTATTTTCGGCCAACGTTCTCACCCTACCCATTAAACAAAAACCTCTATTGTGGATGACGTTGGTTGCGAAAGCCCACCACGTGTTCAACTTCTACTCCAACCACGATGGCTGGGCACGTGGGGACAGGGGGGGGGGGGGCTAGTGTCCCACTGACCCCCCCTCAACTCCCAACCCCCCCCACCCCTCCCCTCCAGGTCTCCTGGGCCCCGTGTTGAGGGCGGAGGTGGGTGACACCATTGAAGTGGTCTTCCTCAACAGGGCCAGCAAGCCCTACAGCATGCACGCTCACGGCGTCGCATACCGCAAGAGCTCCGAGGGTGAGTTCGACAAGGGGATGGGGGGCTGGGGGGGCGGGGAGGGTGTGAGTGGGGAGAGGGACCCCCCTTATAGGGATCTGCCTCTGTGGATGAGGATTGGGATCAGTTGGGGGGTCTCTCTCTGTCTCTTTGGGATCGGCAGTGAGATTAGAAGGTTATATGGCGCTGATTCTCTGGGTCTCTGTCTCTCTCGGATCAGTAGGAGTCTGTCTGGGATCAGTAGGAGTTTGTCTGGGATCAATAGGGGTCTCTCTGTCTCTTTGGGATCGGCAGTGGGATTGGAAGGTTATATGGCGCTGACTCTCTTACGATAAATCTTACGACGAAACTCACAATGAAGCTTACGACAAAACTTACGACGCAACTTACCACGCAACTTACGTCAAAACTTATAATGAAACTTGCGACAAAACTTACGACGCAACTTACGACAAAACTTACGACTAAACTTATAATGAAACTCACGACAAAACTTACCACGCAACTTACGACAAAACTTACAACGAAACTTACGATGAAACTTACAACGAAACTTACGATGAAACTTACGACTCAACTAACGACGTAACTTATGATCAAACTTAAGATTAAACTTCTGATGAAACTTCTGATGAAACTTACGACAAAAGTTACAATGAAACTTACGATGAAACTTACAACGAAACTTACGATGAAACTTACGACTCAACTAACGACGTAACTTATGATCAAACTTAAGATTAACTTCTGATGAAACTTCTGATGAAACTTACGACAAAAGTTACAATGAAACTTACGACAAAACTAAGCAACACAGCTTACGACAAAACTTGCAACGCAACTCACGTCAAAACTTGCAACGCAACTTACAACGAAACTTACGATAAAACTTACGACAAAACTCACAACACAGCTTACGATGAAACTTACGACTCAACTAACGACGCAACTTACGACGAAACTTACAATGAAACTAACAACGCAACTTACGACAAAGCCTACCACGCAACTTACGACAAAGCCTACCACGCAACTTACGACGAAACTTATAATGAAACTTACGACGAAACTCACGACAAAGCCTACCACGCAACTTACGACAAAACTTACGACTCAACTAACGACAAAACTTACAACGAAACTCACGGCAAAACTTACGATGAAACTTATAATGAAACTTACGACTCAACTAACGACGCAACTTACCACGCAACTTACGACAAAACTTACGACGAAACTTATAATGAAACTTACGACTCAACTAACGACAAAACTTACCACGCAACTTACGACAAAACTTACGACGAAACTTACAACGAAACTTACGACTCAACTAACGACAAAACTTACGACGAAACTTATAATGAAACTAATGACAAAACTTACGACTCAACTAACGACAAAACTTACCACGCAACTTACGACAAAACTTACGACAAAACTTACGACTCAACTAACGACAAAACTTACAACGAAACTCATGGCAAAACTTACGATGAAACTTATAATGAAACTTACGACTCAACTAACGACACAACTTACCACGCAACTTACGACAAAACTTACGACGAAACTTATAATGAAACTTACGACAAACTCACGACAAAACTTACCACTCAACTAACGACGCAACTTACAACGAAACTTACAACAAAACTCACGGCAAAACTTACAACGCAACTTACGACTCAACTAACGACGCAACTTACAACGAAACTTACAACGAAACTCACGATGAAACGTACGCCAAAACTTACAATGAAACTTACGAGTCAACTAACGACGCAACTTACAACGAAACTTACAACGAAACTCACGATGAAACTTACGCCAAAACTTACAATGAAACTTACTACTCAACTAACGACGCAACTTACAACGAAACTTACAACGAAACTCACGGCAAAACTTACAACGCAACTTACGACAAAACTTACGACGAAACTTATGACGCAACTTACGCTAAAACTTACGACAAAACTTACGACAAAACTTATGACGCAACTTACGATGAAACTTACGACTCAACTAACGACGCAACTTATGATCAAACTTAAGATGAAACTTCTGATGAAACTTACAACGAAACTCACGACAAAACTTACGACAAAACTCACCGCAAAACTTACGACGAAACTCATGCTGCCCCCCCCCGCCGCGGCTCGACCTCCGCCAGGCGCCGCCTACGCGGACGGCACCTCCACCGAGCAGGACAAGGCGGACGACGCCGTGGCCCCCGGCCAGCGACACACGTACGTGTGGCGGGTGGCCGAGGGGCCCACAGATGTCGACCCCGAGTGCCTCACCTACGCCTACCACTCACACGTGGACACCGTCAAGGACTCGGGCTCGGGGCTCTACGGAGCGATCGTCGTCTGTAGGAATGGTACGTGTGTGTGTGTCTGTGTGTGTGTGCACGTGTGTGTGTGTACACGTGTGTGTGTGTACGTGTGTGTGTGTGTACACGTGTGTGTGTGTACGTGTGTGTGTGTGTACACGGGTGTGTGTGTGTACACGTGTGTGTGTACACGTGTGTGTGTGTGTGCACGTGTGTGTGTGTGTACACGTGTGTGTACACGTGTCTGTGTGTACACGTGTGTGTGTGTACACGTGTGTGTGTGTGCACGTGTGTGTATACACGTGTGTGTGTACACGTGTGTGTGCGTACACGTGTGTGTGTACACGTGTGTGTGTGTACACGTGTGTGTGTGTGTGTACACGTGTGTGTACACGTGTCTGTGTGTACACGTGTGTGTGTGTACACGGTGTGTGTGTGTACACGTGTGTGTGTGTCTGTGTGTGTGTGTACACGTGTGTGTGTGTACACGTGTGTGTGTGTGTACACGTGTCTGTGTGTGTACACGTGTGTGTGTGTACACGTGTGTGTGTGTGTGTGTACACGTGTGTGTACACGTGTCTGTGTGTACACGTGTGTGTGTGTACACGTGTGTGTGTGTCTGTGTGTGTGTGTGTACACGTGTGTGTGTGTACACGTGTGTGTGTGTGTGTACACGTGTCTGTGTGTGTGTACACGTGTGTGTGTGTGGCTCTCTGAGCGAGCCAGCGTCTCTCCGAGGGAGTCAACGTCTCTCTGGCTCTCAGACATAGACTCCACGTGGCTCTCTGGCTCTCAGAGCCGGTCTCTGGCTCTCTGAGAGAGTCTTGTGGCTCTCCGAGCCAGCCCATGGCTCTCTGGCTCTCTGAGCAAGCGAGCGTTTCTCCGAGGGAGTCTACGGCTCTCTGAGTAAGTCCATGACCCTCTGGCTCACTGAGCTAGTCTTTGGCTCACTGAGTGAAGCTATGGCTCTCTGGCGGTCTGAGCGAGTCTATGGCTCTCCGAGTGAAGCTATGGCTCTCTTGTTCTCTGATGATGTCTGTGTCTCTCTGGCTCTCTGAGTGAGTCTTTGGCTCGCTGGCTCTCAGAGCCGGTCTCTGGCTCTCTGAGAAAGTCTGCGGCTCTCCAAGCCAGCCCATGGCTCTCTGGCTCTCTGAGCGAGCCAGCGTCTCTCCAAGGGAGTCAACGACTCTCTGCCTCTGAAACACGTGGCTCTCTGGCTCTCTCAGAGTGAGTCTGCGACTCTCCGAGCCAGCCCATGGCTCTCTGGCTCTCTGAGCGAGCCAGCGTCTCTCCGAGTGAAGCTACGGCTCTCTGGCGGTCTGAGACAGTCTATGGCTCACTGAGTGAAGTCTATGTCTTTCTGGCTCTCTGAGTGAGTCTTTGGCTCGCTGGCTCTCAGAACCGGTCTATGGCTCTCTGAGCAAGTCTGCGGCTCTGCAAGCCAGCCCATGGCTCTCTGGCTCTCTGAGCGAGCCAGCGTCTCTCCGAGGGAGTCTAAGTCTCTCTGAGTAAGTCCATGACCCTCTGGCTCGCTGAGCCAGTCTCTGGCTCTCTGAGTGAAGCTATGGCTCTCTGAGCCAGTCTCTGGCTCTCCGAGTGAAGCTACGGCTCTCTGGCGGTCTGAGCCAGTCTATGGCTCACTGAGTGAAGTCTATGTCTTTCTGGCTCTCTGAGTGAGTCTTTGGCTCGCTGGCTCTCAGAACCGGTCTATGGCTCTCTGAGCAAGTCTGCGGCTCTGCAAGCCAGCCCATGGCTCTCTGGCTCTCCTCCAAACTCGGCACCCCCCCCCCAGGCTCGCTGGATGCGCACGGCCGTCAGAAGCTTGCGGAGCGATCCATCGTGCTGGCGTTCGCCTCCGACTCGCAGGCTCACAGCTGGTACAGCGCCCGCAGCGAGCTCACCTACACCATCAACGGCTTCGAGCGGGGACACATACCAGGTGCGGCAGAGACACGCGGAGACTCACAGAGACTCATAGAGACTCATATAGATTCATAGAGACTCACAGAGACTCATAGAGATACGTAGAGATTCATAGAGACACACAGAGACTCACAGAGACTCATAGAGATTCATAGAGACGCACAGAGACTCGTAGAGATACGTAGAGACTCATAGAGACACACAGAGACTCATAGAGATTCATAGAGACACACAGAGACTCATAGAGATACGTAGAGATTCATAGAGACTCACCTACACTGTCAACGGCTTCGAGTGGGGACAGATTCCAGGTGCGGCAGAGACACACAGAGACACACAGAGACTCATAGAGACTCATAGAGACTCATATAGATTCATAGAGACACACGGAGACTCATAGAGATACGTAGAGACTCATAGAGACACACAGAGACTTATAGAGATTCACAGAGACTCATAGAGACACACAGAGACTCATAGAGATTCACAGAGACTCATAGAGATACACAGAGACTCATAGAGATCCACAGAGACTCATAGAGACACACAGACACTCATAGAGATTCACATAGACTCATAGAGATACGTATAGACTCACTGAGATTCATAGAGACACACAGAGACACACAGAGACTCATAGAGATACACAGAGACTCACTGAGATTCACAAAGACACACAGAAACTCACCTACACCGTCAACGGCATCGAGCGGGGACACATCCCAGGTGCGGCAGAGACACACAGAGACACACAGAGACTCACTGACATTCATAGAGACTCGTAGAGACACATAGAGACTCACGGAGTCCCATAGAGACTCGTAGAGACACACAGAGACTCACGGAGTCCCATAGAGACTCATAGAGACACACAGAGACTCACGGAGTCTCACAGAGACTCGTAGAGACACGCAGAGACACACAGAGACTCACTGACATTCATAGAGACTCATAGAGACACACAGAGACTAAATTAGATTCATAGAGACTCGTAGAGACACACAGAGACTCACGGAGTCTCATTGAGACTCGTAGAGACACACAGAGACTCACGAGTCTCATAGAGAATCATAGAGACTCACTGAGATTCATAGAGACACACAGAGACTAAATTACATTCATAGAGACTCGTAGAGACACACAGAGACTCACGGAGTCTCATAGAGAATCATAGAGACACACAGAGACTCACGGAGTCTCATAGAGAATCATAGAGACTCACTGAGATTCATAGAGACACACAGAGACTCAGCCCCAGCCGACCCTGCAACGCAGAGTGACCTTTAACCCCCCTCACCTGCCCCCCCCTGCCCTCCCCCCCCGCCCTCCCCCCGCCCTCCCCCCGCCCCCCCCGCCCCCCCGCCCCCCGCCCCCAGGGCTGACTCTGTGCGCGAGGGAGAACACGACCCTCCACCTGCTGTGCCCCCCATCCGCCTCGGGGGTCTTCTCGGTGCACGTGGAGGGGGTGGTGGGGGTCGAGGCGGGGCTGGCTCGCTCCGTGGTCACCCTCGACCCCGGAGAGTCGACCACGCTGGAGGTGGCGCCAGAGTTCACCGGGAAGGGGCGAGTGTTCAGCACGCTCACCGCTCACCTGCTCGGTGAGTGGGTGGGTGGGTGAGTGGGTGGGTGGGTAAGTGGGTGAGTAGGTGGGTGAGTGAGTGGGTGGGTGGGTGGGTGTGTGAGTGGGCGGGTGAGTGGGTGGGTGGGTGGGTGAGTGGGTGGGTGGGTGGGTAAGTGGGTGGGTGGGTGAGTGAGTGAGTGGGTGGATGGGTGAGTGGGTGAGTGGGTGGGTGAGTGGGTGGGTGGGTGGGTGAGTGGGTGGGTGGGTGAGTGAGTGAGTGAGTGGGTGGGTGAGTGGGTGGGTGAGTGGGTGGGTGGGTGGGTGGGTGGGTGGGTGAGTGGGTGGGTGGGTGGGTGGGTGGGTGGGTGGGTGAGTGAGTGAGTGAGTGGGTGAGTGAGTGGGTGAGTGGGTGGGTGGGTGGGTGAGTGTGTGAGTGGGTGTGTGAGTGGATGAGTGAGTGGGTGAGTGTGTGGGTGGGTGGGTGGGTGAGTGTGTGGGTGGGTGAGTGAGTGAGTGAGTGGGTGAGTGAGTGGGTGAGTGTGTGGGTGGGTGGGTGGGTGAGTGTGTGGGTGGGTGGGTGAGTGAGTGAGTGAGTGGGTGAGTGAGTGAGTGAGTGGGTGAGTGGGTGGGTGGGTGGGTGGGTGAGTGGGTGGGTGGGTGGGTGGGTGGGTGAGTGGGTGGGTGAGTGAGTGAGTGAGTGGGTGGGTGGGTGGATGGGTGAGTGGGTGGGTGAGTGAGTGGGTGGGCGAGTGAGTGATTGGGTGAGTTGGTGGGAGAGAGAGGGGGTTCGTGGGTGAGTGAGTGAGTGGGTGAGTGAGTGAGTGAGTGGGTGCGTGGGTGGGTGGGTGGGCGGGCGAGCGAGTGAGTGAGTGAGTGGGTGAGTGAGTGAGTGGGTGGGTGAGGTGAGTGGTCGACATCGGGCTGGCTCGCTCTGTGGTCACCCTCGACCCCGGGGAGTCGACCACGCTGGAGGTGGCACCGGAGTTCACCGGCAGAGGGCGAGTGTTCAGCACGCTCACCGCTCACCTGCTCGGTGAGTGGGTGGGTGGGTGATTGAGTGAGTGGGTGAGTGGGTGGGTAGGTGAGTGAGTGGGTGGGTGGGTGAGTGGGTGAGTGAGTGGGTGGGTGGGTGGGTGAGTGAGTGGGTGGGTGGGTGGGTGAGTGAGTGAGTGAGTGGGTGGGTGGGTGGGTGGGTGGGTGGGTGGATGGGTGAGTGAGTGGGTGAGTGAGTGGGTGGGTGAGTGGGTGGGTGGGTGAGTGGGTGGGCGAGTGAGTGAGTGAGTGAGTGGGTGGGTGGGCGAGTGAGTGAGTGAGTGGGTGAGTGAGTGAGTGCGTGGGTGGGTGGGTGGGTGGGTGGTGGGTGGGTGGGTGGTGAGTGAGTGGGTGGGTGAGTGGGTGGGCGAGTGAGTGTTTGGGTGAGTTGGTGGGCGAGTGAGTGAGTGGGTGGGTGAGTGAGTGAGTGAGTGAGTGGGTGGGTGGGTGAGTGGGTGGGTGGGTGGGTGGGTGGGTGATGGTGGTGAGTGGGTGGGTGGGTGAGATGAGTGAGTGAGTGGGTAGGTGAGTGGGTGGGTGGGCGAGCGAGCGAGTGAGTGAGTGAGTGAGTGGGTGGGTGAGGTGAGTGGTCGACGTGGGGCTGGCTCGCTCCGTGGTCACCCTCGACCCCGGAGAGTCGACCACGCTGGAGGTGGCGCCGGAGTTCACCGGGAAGGGGCGAGTGTTCAGCACGCTCACCTGCTCGGTGAGTGGGTGGGTGGGTAAGTGGGTGGGTGGGTGGGTGAGTGAGTGAGTGGGTGAGTGAGTGGGTGGGTGAGTTGGTGGGTTAGTGAGTGAGTGAGTGAGTGGGTGGGTGGGTGGGTGGGTGGGTGGGTGAGTGAGTGGGTGGGTGAGTGGGTGGGTGGGTGAGTGGGTGGGTAAGTGGGTGGGTTGGTGAGTGAGTGAGTGAGTGGGTGGGTGAGTGAGTGGGTGGGTGGGTGAGTGGGTGAGTGAGTGGGTGGGCGGGTGGGTGGGTGGGTGGGTGGGTGGGTGGGTGGGTGGGTGGGTGGGTGGGTGAGTGAGTGGGTGAGTGGGTGGGTGGGTTGGTGAGTGGGTGGGTGGGTGGGTGGGTGGGTGTGTGGGTGGGTGGGTGGGTGGGTGAGTGGGTGGGTGGGTGGGTGAGTGAGTGGGTGGTTGGGTGAGTAAGTGGGTGGGTGAGTGGATGGGTGGGTGGGTGAGTGGGTGGGTGGGTGGGTGGGTGGGTGGGTGGGTGAGTGAGTGGGTGGGTGAGTGAGTGAGTGAGTGGGTGGGTGGGTGGGTGAGTGGGTGGGTGGGTGTATGGGTGAGTGGGTGAGTGGGTGAGTGAGTGAGTGAGTGAGTGAGTGGGTGGGTGGGTGAGTGGGTGGGTGGGTGTGTGGGTGGGTGAGTGGGTGGGTGGGTGAGTGGGTGGGCGAGTGAGTGATTGGGTGAGTTGGTGGGCAAGTGAGTGGGTGGGTGAGTGGGTGGGTGGGTGGGTGAGTGGGTGGGCGAGTGAGTGGGCGAGTGAGTGAGTGAGTGGGTGGGTGGGTGGGTGGGTGAGTGAGTGAGTGGGTGGGTGGGTGAGTGAGTGGGTGAGTGGGTGGGTGGGTGAGTGAGTCAGTGACTGGGCGAGTGGATTTGTGTGTGAGTGGGTGGGTGAGTGAGTGGGTGGGTGGGTGAATAGGTTAGTGTGTGAGTGGGTGGGTGAGTGAGTGGGTGAGTGGGTGGGTGAGCGAGTGAGCGAGTGAGTGAGTGAGTGGGTGACTGAGTGGGTGAGTGAGTGACTGAGTAGGTAAGTTAGTGAGTGAACGAGCAGCTGGCTTCTATGCCACTTCACAGGTCTAAGTGCCACTCTATGAGTCTCTGTGGCACTATATGAGTCTCTGTGCCACTCTCTGAGTCTCTGTGCCACTCTATGAGTCTCTGCGCCACTCTAAGGGTCTCTATGCTACACCCCACGTGTCTCTCTGTGCCGCTCTATGAGTCTCTGTGCCACTCTCTGAGTCTCTGTGCCACTCTATGAGTCTCTATGCTACATCCCCACGTGTCTCTCTGCACCACTCTATGAGTCTCTGTGCCACTCTATGAGTCTCTGTGCCACTCTGAGTCTCTTTGCCACTCTATGAGTCTTTGTGCCACTCTATGAGTCTCTGTGCCACTCTCTGAGTCTATGCGCCACTCTATGAGTCTCTGTGCCACTCTATGAGTCTCTGTGCCACTCTAGGGGTCTCTATGCTACATCCCCACGTGTCTCTCTGCGCCACTCTATGAGTCTCTGTGCCACTCTATGAGTCTCTGTGCCACTCTGAGTCTCTTTGCCACTCTATGAGTCTTTGTGCCACTCTATGAGTCTCTGTGCCACTCTCTGAGTCTATGCGCCACTCTATGAGTCTCTGTGCCACTCTATGAGTCTCTGTGCCACTCTAGGGGTCTCTATGCTACATCCCCACGTGTCTCTCTGCGCCACTCTATGAGTCTCTGTGCCACTCTATGAGTCTCTGTGCCACTCTGAGTCTCTTTGCCACTCTATGAGTCTTTGTGCCACTCTATGAGTCTCTGTGCCACTCTCTGAGTCTATGCGCCACTCTATGAGTCTCTGTGCCACTCTATGAGTCTCTGTGCCACTCTAGGGGTCTCTATGCTACATCCCCACGTGTCTCTCTGCGCCACTCTATGAGTCTCTGTGCCACTCTATGAGTCTCTGTGCCACTCTGAGTCTCTTTGCCACTCTATGCGTCTTTGTGCCACTCTTTGAGTCTCTGTGCCACTCTCTGAGTCTATGCGCCACTCTATGAGTCTCTGTGCCACTCTATGAGTCTCTGTGCCACTCTAGGGGTCTCTGTGCCACTCTATGAGTCTCTGTGCCACTCTAGGGGTCTCTATGCTACATCCCCACGTGTCTCTCTGCGCCACTCTATGAGTCTCTGTGCCACTCTCTGAGTCTCTGTGCCACTCTATGAGTCTCTGAGCCACTCTATGAGTCTCTGAGCCACTCTATGAGTCTCTGAGCCACTCTATGAGTCTCTACCCACGTGTCTCTCTGTGCCACCGTATCAGCCGGTCTGCAGGCTCCGTTCCAGGTGGTGCGCTGTGAGGGTTACTCGCCCGGCTCGCAGCCTCGTCGCAGCATCCTCAGCAAAGCGCCGCACACCTGGAAGTTTTTCATCGCCGCAGTCGAGGTCCTGTGGGACTACGGCACCAGCCTGCAGGACTCGGCACCAGCGTGAGGGCTGCAGGCACCCGCGTCATCGTCATCGCCGTCGTCATCATCATCGTCATCATCATTATCATCATCGTCATCATTATCATCGTCGTCGTCATCATTATCATTATCATCATTATCACCACCATCATCACCGTCATCAACGTCATCACCGCCATCACCATCATCATTATCATCATCATCGTCGTCGTCGTCATCGTCGTCGTTGTCGTCATCATCATCGTTATCACCGTCATCATCATCGTCACCGTCATCGTCATCACCGTCATCATCATCATCATCATTACCATCATCACCATCATCACCATCATTATCACCATCATCATCACCATCACCACCATCACCTCCGTCATCATCATCATCACCATCATCGCCATCATCACCATCATCACCATCATCATCACCATCACCACCATCATCACTATCACCATCATCATCATCACCATCATCATCATCACCATCATCGCCATCATCACCATCATCACTATCACCATCATCATCATCACCATCATCACCATCATCATCATCATCACCATCATCACTATCACCATCATCATCATCACCACCATCATCACCGTCATCATCATTATCGACATCATCATCACCGTGACCACCACCATCATCATCACCATTATCACCATCATCACTATCATCACCATCATCATCACCATCATCACCATCATCATCACCATCATCACCACCATCATCACCACCATCATCACCATCATCACCATCATCACCGCCATCACCATCATCATCACCATCATCGCCATCATCACTATAACCATCATCATAACCATCATCACCATCATCACTATCACAATCACCACCATCTTCACCATCATCACCATCATCACCACCATCATCATCACCATCATCACCATCATCATCATCACCATCATCATCATCACTATCACCACCATCACCACCATCACCACCATCATCATCACCACCATCATCACCGTCATCATCACCACCATCATCATCACCACCATCATCATCACCACCATCATCATCATCACCATCACCATCATCACCACTATCACTATCATCATCACCATCATCACCATCATCACCATCACCACCACCATCACCACCATTATCACAACACCCACCATCATCACCATCATCACCATCATCACAACCATCACCACCACCACAACCCCCACCATCATCATCACCATCATCATCATCACCATCATCACCATCATACCCACCACCATCACCATCATCACCACCACCACCATCATCATCATCCCCATCATCACCATCATCACCATCATCACCACCACCATCATCACAACCATCACCACCACCACAACGCCCACCATCATCATCACCATCATCATCACCATCATCATCACCATCACAACCCCCACCACCACCACCATGACCCCCCCCCCCCCGTGACGATCTCCCGTGGCGGCAGGGAGCTGCAAGCGACGTACCTGCAGAACGGGCCGCAGCGCATCGGCCGCTGGTACAAGAAGTCCATCTTCGTGCGCTACGAGGACGACTCATTCTCGGAGGAGGCGCAAATGGAGAAGGACGACTACCTGGGCATCCTGGGGCCAATCATCCGCGCCAACGTCAACGAGTTCGTCGAGGTGGGGATGGGCATCGTCACCGTCGTCGTCATCAGTAGCGTCATTGTCATCATCAGTAGCGCCATCGTCATCATCGTCATCGTCGTCATCGTCATCAGTAGCGTCATCGTCATCATCATCAGTAGCGCCATCATCATCAGTAGCGCCATCGTCATCAGTAGCGCCATCATCATCAGTAGTGTCATCGTCATCATCAGTAGCATCATCGTCATCATCATCAGTAGCGCCATCGTCATCAGTAGCGCCATCGTCATCAGTAGCGCCATCATCATCAGTAGTGTCATCGTCATCATCAGTAGCATCATCGTCATCAGTAGCGTCATCGTCACCATCATCACCATCGTCAACATCGTCATCGTCGTCATCAGTAGCGCCATCATAATCAGTAGCGCCATCGTCATCATTGTCATCAGTAGCGCCATCGTCATCATCGTCATCAGTAGCGCCATCATAATCAGTAGCGCCATCGTCATCATCGTCATCAGTAGCGCCATCGTCATCAGTAGCGTCATCATCATCAGTAGCGCCATCGTCATCACCACCGTCACCATCGTCATCGTCGTCATCAGTAGCGCCATCATCATCAGTAGTGCCATCATCATCAGTAGTGCCATCATCATCAGTAGTGCCATCGTCATCAGTAGCGTCATCGTCATCATCGTCATCAGTAGCGCCATCATCATCAGTAGCATCATCGTCATCAGTAGCGTCATCATCATCAGTAGCGTCATCGTCATCAGTAGCGTCATCATCATCATCAGTAGCGTCATCATCATCAGTAGCGTCATCATCATCAGTAGCGTCATCATCATCAGTAGCGTCATCGTCATCAGTAGCGTCATCATCATCAGTAGCGCCATCGTCACCATCATCACCATCGTCATCGTCGTCATCAGTAGCGTCATCGTTATCATCACCATCATCATCAGTAGCGCCATCGTCATCATCATCATCAGTAGCGCCATCGTCATCATCATCATCAGTAGCGCCATCGTCATCAGTAGCGTCATCATCATCAGTAGCGCCATCGTCACCATCATCACCATCGTCATCGTCGTCATCAGTAGCGTCATCGTTATCATCACCATCATCATCAGTAGCGCCATCGTCATCATCATCATCATCAGTAGCGCCATCGTCACCATCATCACCATCGTCATCATCGTCATCAGTAGCGCCATTGTCATCAGTAGCGTCATCGTTATCATCACCATCATCATGAGTAGCGTCATCGTCATCATCGTCATCAGTTGCGCCATCATCATCAGTAGCGCCGTCGTCACCATCATCACCATCGTCAACATCGTCATCAGTCGCAACATCACCGCCATTGACACTTTCACCATCGTCAACATCAATACCATCACCAACATCAACATCATCACCATCATCACCACCATTGTGGTGGTAGTAGTGGGGTTAGTGGTAGTGGTGGTAGTGGTGGTGGTAGTGGTGGTGTTGGTGTTAGTGGTAGTGGTGGTAGTAGTGGTGGTGGTAGTGGTGGTAGTAGTGGTGGTGGTAGTGGTGGTAGTAGTGGTGGTAGTAGTGGTGGTGGTAGTGCGGGCGTAAGTGGTGGTGTTAGTGGTGGTGGTAGTGGTGGTGGTAGTGCGGGTGTAAGTGGTGGTGGTGGTGGTGTTAGTGGTGGTGTTAGTGGTGGTGGTGTAAGTAGTGGTGGTGGTGGTGTTAGTGGTGGTGGTGGTGTTGTTGTTGGTGGTCTTAGTGATGGTGGTAGTAGTGGTGGTGATAGTGGTGGTGGTGGTGGTAGTAGTGGTGGTGTAAGTGGTGGTGGTGGTGTTGGTGGTGGTGTTAGGTGTGTTAGTGATGGTGTTAGTGGTGGTGGTGTTGTTGTTGTTGGTGATGATGGTAATGGTGGCGGTGGTAGTAGTAGTGGTGTTGTTGTTGGTGGTGGTGGTGTTAGTGGTGGTGTTGGTGGTGGTGGTGTTAGTGGTGTTGTTGGTGTTAGTATTGTTGTTGGTGGTGGTGTTGTTAGTGTTGTTGTTGTTGTTGGTGGTGGTTGACCAACATGATTCTGTCCCCTATCTCCTCGTCCCCAGATCGTCTTCCTCAACTTGGCGTCACGGCCGCACTGCATCTACCCCTTCGGCATCCCCTTTCACAGCGAGTGGGGACCTACAGACTGTTCCAACTCCAGTGAGACACTCACCACTACTCACCACCACTCACCACCACTCACCACTACTCACCACCACTCACCACTACTCACCACCACTCACCACCACTCACCACCACTCACCAGCACTCACCACTCACCAACACTCACCAACACTCACTACCACCACTCACCACCACTCACCACTACTCACCACTCACCACCACTCACCACCACTCACCACTACTCACCACCACTCACCACCACTCACCACCACTCACTCACCACCACTCACCACTACTCACTACCACTCAGCACCACTCACCATCACCACTCACCACCACTCACCACCACTCACCACCACTCACTCACCACCACTCACCACTACTCACTACCACTCAGCACCACTCACCATCACCACTCACCACCACTCACCACCACTCACCACCACCACTCATCACCACTCACCACCACTCACCACCACCACTCATCACCACTCACCACCACTCACCAACACTCACCACCACTCACCACTCACCACCACTACTCACCACCACTCACCACCACCACTCACCAACACTCACCACCACTCACCATCACTCACCAACACTCACCAACACTCACCAGCACTCACCACTACTCACCACCACTCACCACCACTCACCACCACTCACCACTCACTCACCACTACTCACCACCACTCACCACTATACTCACCACTCACCAACACTCACCAACACTCACCAGCACTCACCACTACTCACCACCACTCACCACTACTCACCACTACTCACCACCACTCACTCACCACCACTCACCACCACTCACCACTCACCACCACTCACCACTCACCACCACTCACCACTCACCACTACTCACCACTCACCACTACTCACCACTACTCACCACCACTCACCACCACTCACCACCACTCACCACTACTCACCACCACTCACCACTCACCACTACTCACTCACCACCACTCACCACTACTCACCACTACTCACCACTACACTCACCAGCACTCACCACTCACTCACCACCACTCACCACTACTTACCACCACTCACCACCACTCACCACTACTCACCACTACTCACCACTACTCACCACCACTCACCACTACTCACCACTACACTCACCAGCACTCACCACTCACTCACCACCACTCACCACTACTTACCACCACTCACCACCACTCACTCACCACCACCACTCACCACCACTCACCACCACTCACCACTACTCACCACTACTCACCACCACTCACCACTACTCACCACTACTCAACACCACTCACCACTCACCACTACTCACCACCACTCACCACCACTCACCACTCACCACTACTCACCACCACTCACCACCACTCACCACTACTCACCACTACACTCACCACCACTCACCACTACTCACCAGCACTCACCACCACTCACCACTACTCACCACTACACTCACCAACACTCACCAGCACTCACCACTACTCACCACCACTCACCACCACTCACCACCACTCACCACTCACCACCACCACTCACCACCACTCACCACTACTCACCACCACCACTCAGCACCACCACTCACTGCAACTCACCACCACCACTCACCACCACCACTCACTGCAACTCACCACCACTCACCACCACTCACCACTACTCACCACTACTCACCACCACCACTCACCACCACTCACCACTACTCACCACCACCACTCACCACCACCACTCACCACAACTCACCACCATCACTCACCACCACTCACCACAACTCACCACCACCACTCACCACCACTCACCACAACTCACCACCACCACTCACCACCACTCACCACAACTCACCACCACCACTCACCACCACTCACCACAACTCACCACCACCACTCACCACCACTCACCACAACTCACCACCACCACTCACCACCACTCACCACAACTCACCACCACCACTCACCACCACTCACCACAACTCACCACCACCACTCATCACCGTGGTGGCAGTTGCCGTCATTAGGTTGTTTGGTTGGTTTGTGAGAACCCTTCACCACCCGACTGAGTGGGTGAGTGAGTGAGTGAGTGGGTGAGTGAGTGAGTGGGTGAGTGAGTGAGTGAGCGGGTGAGTGAGTGAGTCGGTTAGTGAGTGGGTGAGTGAGTGAGTGGGTAAGTGAGTCGGTTAGTGAGTGGGTGAGTGAGTCGGTTAGTGAGTCGGTTAGTGAGTGGGTGAGTGAGTGGGTTAGTGAGTTGGTTAATGAGTGGGTGAGTGAGTGAGTGGGTGAGTGAGTGAGTGGGTGAGCGAGTCAGTGAGCTAGAAAATGAACGAGTAAGTGAGCGAGCGAGCTAGCGAATGAGTGAGTGAGTGAGCGAGTGATTTTGCGATCTAGCGAATGAACGAGTGAGCAAGCGAGCTAGCGAATGAGTGAGTGAGTAATGTGGCAAATGAGCGAGTGGGCGAGCGAGCGAACGGGCGAGCGAGCGAGCGGGCGAGCGAGGTAAGTGAGCGAGCAATCTAGCGAATGAACGAGTGAGAGAGCGAGTGAGTGAATGAACGAGTGAGCGAGCGAATGAATGAGTGAGCGAGCAAATTAA
>NW_026891375.1:2420374-2442486 GCF_015708825.2 Lethenteron reissneri
CAGTCACCCACTCACTCACTCACTCGCTCACTCGCCACCCACCCACTCACCCACGTCACCACCACCCACTCACACACTAACCTATTCACCCACCCACCACTCACTCACCCACCCACTCACACACAAATCCACTCGCCCAGTCACTGACTCACTCACCACCCACCCACTCACCCACTCACTCACCACCCACCCACTCACCCATACACCCACCCACCCACTCACCCACCCACCCACCCCACTCACTCACTCACCACCCACCCACTCACTCACCCACCACCCACCACCCACCCACCCACACCACCCACCCACCCACCCACCCACCCACTCACCCACCCACCCATCCACTCACTCACCCACTTACTCACCCAACCACCCACTCACTCACCCACCCACCCACCACCCACTCACTCACCCACCCACCCACACACCCACCCACCCACCCACCCACCCACTCACCAACCCACCCACCCACTCACCCACTCACTCACCCCACCCACCCACCCACCCACCCACCCGCCACCCACTCACTCACACCACTTCAACCCCACCCACACCACTCACTTCAGCTCACCCACCACTCACTCAGCCTCACTCACCAACCCACCCACTTACCCACCCACTTACCCACCCACCCACTCACGCCCACCACTCACTACCACCCACCCACCCACCCACCCACCCACCCAGCCCACTCACTTCCTTCACTCACTAACCCACCAACTCACCCACCCACTCACTCACCCACTCACTCACTCACCACCCACCCACCCACTTACCCACCCACCCACTCACCGAGCAGGTGAGCGTGCTGAACACTCGCCCCTTCCGGTGAACTCCGGCGCCACCTCCAGCGTGGTCGACTCTCCGGGGTCGAGGGTGACCACGGAGCGAGCCAGCCCCACGTCGACCACTCACCTCACCACCCACTCACTCACTCACTCACTCGCTCGCTCGCCCACACCACCCCCTCACCTACCCACTCACTCCCTCATCTCACCCCACCCACCCACTCACCCACCCACTCACCCACCCACCCACCCACCCACCCACTCACCAACCCACCCACTCACGTCACTCACTCACTCACCACCCACATCACTCACTCGCCCACCAACTCACCCAAACACTCACTCGCCCACCCACTCACCACACCACTCACTCACCTCACCCACCCACCCCACCACCCCACCCACCACCTCACTCACTCCACTCCACTCACTCACTCACTCGGCCCACCCACCACTCACTCACTCCTCCTCACTCGCCCACCACTCACCCACCCACCCACCACCCACCCACTCACACACACCCACGCACTCACCCATCCACCCACCCACCCACCCACCCACCCCACCACCACTCACTCACTCACCCCACCCACCCACCCACTCCCTCACTCACCCACCCACCCACTCACTCACTCACTCACCACCCACCCACTCACTCACCTACCCACCCACTCACCCACTCACTCAATCACCCACCCACCCACTCACCGAGCAGGTGAGCGGTGAGCGTGCTGAACACTCGCCCTCTGCCGGTGAACTCCGGTGCCACCTCCAGCGTGGTCGACTCCCCGGGGTCGAGGGTGACCACAGAGCGAGCCAGCCCGATGTCGACCACTCACCTCACCCACCCACTCACTCATCACCCACTCACTCACTCACTCGCTCGCCGCCCACCACCCACCCACGCACCCCCACTCACTCACTCACTCACCTCACTCACTCACTCACCCACGAACCCCCTCTCTCTCCCACCAACTCACCCAATCACTCACTCGCCCACCCACTCACTCACCCCACCCACTCACCCATCCACCCACCCACCCCACTCACTCACTCACTCACCCACCCACTCACCCACCCACCCACCCACTCACCCACCCCCCACCACCCACTCACCCACTCACTCACTCACTCACCCACTCACTCACTCACTCACCCACCCACCCACACACTCACCCACCCACCCACCCACACACTCACCCACTCACTCACCCACTCACTCACTCACTCACACCACCCACACACTCACCCACCCACCCACCCACACACTCACCCAATCACTCATCCACTCACACACCCAATCACACACTCACCCACCCACCCACACCACTCACCCACTCCACTCACCCCACTCACTCACTCACCCACCCACCCACCCACCCCACCCACCCACCACCCACCCACCCACCCCACCCACCCACCCACTCACCCACCCACTCACTCACTCACTCACCCACCCACCCACTCACCCACCCACCCACCCACTCACCCGCCCACTCACACCCCACCCACCCACCCACTCACTCACTCACCCACCCACCCACTTACCCACCCACCCACCCACTCACCCACCCACCCACCCACTCACCCGCCCACTCACACACCCACCCACCCACCCACTCACTCACCCACCTACTCACCCACTTACCCACCCACCCACTTCACCCACCCACCCACTCACCGAGCAGGTGAGCGGTGAGCGTGCTGAACACTCGCCCCTTCCCCGGTGAACTCTGGCGCCACCTCCAGCGTGGTCGACTTCTCCGGGGTCGAGGGTGACCACTGAGCGAGCCATCCCCGGCCTCGACCCCCACCAACCCCCTCCACGTGCACCGAGAATGACCCCCGAGGCGGATGGGGGGCACAGCAGGTGGAGGGTCGTGTTTCCCCTCGTCGCACAGAGTCAGCCCTGGGGGCGGGGGGCGGGGGGGCGGGGGGGCGGGGGGAGGGCGGGGTGGAGGGCTGGTGGGGAGGGCAGGGGGGGGCAGGTGAGGGGGGTTAAAGGTCACTCTGCGTTGCAGGGTCGGCGGGTGCTGAGTCTCTGTGTGTCTCTATGATCTCAGTGAGTCTCTATGATTCTCTATGAGACTCCGTGAGTCTCTGTGTGTCTCTATGATTCTCTATGAGACTCCGTGAGTCTCTGTGGTGTCTCTACGAGTCTCTATGAATGTATTTAGTCCTCTGGTGTGTCTCTATGAATCATCAGTGAGTCTCTATGATTCTCTATGAGACTCGTGAGTCTCTGTGTGTCTCTACGAGTCTCAATGAGACTCCGTGAGTCTCTGTGTGTCTCTACGAGTCTCTATGAATCTAATTTAGTCTCTGTGTGTCTCTATGAGTCTCTATGAATGTCAGTGAGTCTCTGTGTGTCTCTGCGTGTCTCTACGAGTCCTCTGTGAGACTCCGTGAGTCTCTGTGTGTCTCTATGAGTCTCTATGGGACTCCGTGAGTCTCTGTGTGTCTCTACGAGTCTCTATGGGACTCCGTGAGTCTCTATGTGTCTCTACGAGTCTCTATGAATGTCAGTGAGTCTCTGTGTGTCTCTGTGTGTCTCTGCCGCACCTGGGATGTGTCCCCGCTCGATGCCGTTGACGGTGTAGGTGAGTTTCTGTGTGTCTTTGTGAATCTCAGTGAGTCTCTGTGTATCTCTATGAGTCTCTGTGTGTCTCTGTGTGTCTCTATGAATCTCAGTGAGTCTATACGTATCTCTATGAGTCTATGTGAATCTCTATGAGTGTCTGTGTGTCTCTATGAGTCTCTGTGGATCTCTATGAGTCTCTGTGTATCTCTATGAGTCTCTGTGAATCTCTATGAGTCTCTGTGTGTCTCTATGAGTCTCTGTGAATCTCTATAAGTCTCTGTGTGTCTCTATGAGTCTCTACGTATCTCTATGAGTCTCCGTGTGTCTCTATGAATCTATATGAGTCTCTATGAGTCTCTATGAGTCTCTGTGTGTCTCTGTGTGTCTCTGCCGCACCTGGAATCTGTCCCCACTCGAAGCCGTTGACAGTGTAGGTGAGTCTCTATGAATCTCTACGTATCTCTATGAGTCTCTGTGTGTCTCTATGAATCTCTATGAGTCTCTGTGTGTCTCTATGAGTCTCTACGTATCTCTACGAGTCTCTGTGCGTCTCTATGAATCTCTATGAGTCTCTGTGAGTCTCTGTGTGTCTCTATGAATCTCTACGTATCTCTATGAGTCTCTGTGAGTCTCTATGAATCTATATGAGTCTCTATGAGTCTCTGTGAGTCTCCGCGTGTCTCTGCCGCACCTGGTATGTGTCCCCGCTCGAAGCCGTTGATGGTGTAGGTGAGCTCGCTGCGGGCGCTGTACCAGCTGTGAGCCTGCGAGTCGGAGGCGAACGCCAGCACGATGGATCGCTCCGCAAGCTTCTGACGGCCGTGCGCATCCAGCGAGCCTGGGGGGGGGGGTGCCGAGTTTGGAGGAGAGCCAGAGAGCCATGGGCTGGCTTGCAGAGCCGCAGACTTGCTCAGAGAGCCATAGACCGGTTCTGAGAGCCAGCGAGCCAAAGACTCACTCAGAGAGCCAGAAAGACATAGACTTCACTCAGTGAGCCATAGACTGGCTCAGACCGCCAGAGAGCCGTAGCTTCACTCGGAGAGCCAGAGACTGGCTCAGAGAGCCATAGCTTCACTCAGAGAGCCAGAGACTGGCTCAGCGAGCCAGAGGGTCATGGACTTACTCAGAGAGACTTAGACTCCCTCGGAGAGACGCTGGCTCGCTCAGAGAGCCAGAGAGCCATGGGCTGGCTTGCAGAGCCGCAGACTTGCTCAGAGAGCCATAGACCGGTTCTGAGAGCCAGCGAGCCAAAGACTCACTCAGAGAGCCAGAAAGACATAGACTTCACTCAGTGAGCCATAGACTGTCTCAGACCGCCAGAGAGCCGTAGCTTCACTCGGAGAGACGCTGGCTCGCTCAGAGAGCCAGAGAGCCATGGGCTGGCTCGGAGAGTCGCAGACTCACTCTGAGAGAGCCAGAGAGCCACGTGTTTCAGAGGCAGAGAGTCGTTGACTCCCTTGGAGAGACGCTGGCTCGCTCAGAGAGCCAGAGAGCCATGGGCTGGCTTGGAGAGCCGCAGACTTTCTCAGAGAGCCAGAGACCGGCTCTGAGAGCCAGCGAGCCAAAGACTCACTCAGAGAGCCAGAGAGACACAGACATCATCAGAGAACAAGAGAGCCATAGCTTCACTCGGAGAGCCATAGACTCGCTCAGACCGCCAGAGAGCCATAGCTTCACTCAGTGAGCCAAAGACTAGCTCAGTGAGCCAGAGGGTCATGGACTTACTCAGAGAGCCGTAGACTCCCTCGGAGAAACGCTCGCTTGCTCAGAGAGCCAGAGAGCCATGGGCTGGCTCGGAGAGCCACAAGACTCTCTCAGAGAGCCAGAGACCGGCTCTGAGAGCCAGAGAGCCACGTGGAGTCTATGTCTGAGAGCCAGAGAGACGTTGACTCCCTCGGAGAGACGCTGGCTCGCTCAGAGAGCCACACACACACACGTGTACACACACACAGACACGTGTACACACACACACACACGTGTACACACACACACGTGTACACACACACACACAGACACACACACACGTGTACACACACACACGTGTACACACAGACACGTGTACACACACGTGTACACACACACACACACACGTGTACACACACACACGTGTACACACACAGACACGTGTACACACACACACACGTGTACACACACACACGTGTACACACACACACAGACACACACACACGTGTACACACACACACACGTGTACACACACACACGTGTACACACAGACACGTGTACACACACGTGTACACACACACACACACGTGTACACACACACACGTGTACACACACACGTGTACGCACACACACGTGTACACACACACGTGCATACACACACGTGCACACACACACACGTGTACACACACACACGTGTACACACAGACACGTGTACACACACGTGTACACACACACACACGTGCACACACACACACACGTGTACACACACACGTGTACACACACACACCCGTGTACACACACACACACGTACACACACACACGTGTACACACACACACACGTACACACACACACGTGTACACACACACACGTGCACACACACACAGACACACACACACGTACCATTCCTACAGACGACGATCGCTCCGTAGAGCCCCGAGCCCGAGTCCTTGACGGTGTCCACGTGTGAGTGGTAGGCGTAGGTGAGGCACTCGGGGTCGACATCTGTGGGCCCCTCGGCCACCCGCCACACGTACGTGTGTCGCTGGCCGGGGGCCACGGCGTCGTCCGCCTTGTCCTGCTCGGTGGAGGTGCCGTCCGCGTAGGCGGCGCCTGGCGGAGGTCGAGCCGCGGCGGGGGGGGGCAGCATGAGTTTCGTCGTAAGTTTTGCGGTGAGTTTTGTCGTAAGTTTTGTCGTGAGTTTCGTTGTAAGTTTCATCAGAAGTTTCATCTTAAGTTTGATCATAAGTTGCGTCGTTAGTTGAGTCGTAAGTTTCATCGTAAGTTGCGTCATAAGTTTTGTCGTAAGTTTTGTCGTAAGTTTTAGCGTAAGTTGCGTCATAAGTTTCGTCGTAAGTTTTGTCGTAAGTTGCGTTGTAAGTTTTGCCGTGAGTTTCGTTGTAAGTTTCGTTGTAAGTTGCGTCGTTAGTTGAGTAGTAAGTTTCATTGTAAGTTTTGGCGTAAGTTTCATCGTGAGTTTCGTTGTAAGTTTCGTTGTAAGTTGCGTCGTTAGTTGACTCGTAAGTTTCATTGTAAGTTTTGGCGTACGTTTCATCGTGAGTTTCGTTGTAAGTTTCGTTGTAAGTTGCGTCGTTAGTTGAGTCGTAAGTTGCGTTGTAAGTTTTGCCGTGAGTTTTGTTGTAAGTTTCGTTGTAAGTTGCGTCGTTAGTTGAGTGGTAAGTTTTGTCGTGAGTTTGTCGTAAGTTTCATTATAAGTTTCGTCGTAAGTTTTGTCGTAAGTTGCGTGGTAAGTTGTGTCGTTAGTTGAGTCGTAAGTTTCATTATAAGTTTCATCGTAAGTTTTGCCATGAGTTTCGTTGTAAGTTTTGTCGTTAGTTGAGTCGTAAGTTTTGTCGTAAGTTTTGTCGTAAGTTGCGTGGTAAGTTTTGTCGTTAGTTGAGTCGTAAGTTTTGTCATTAGTTTCATTATAAGTTTCGTCGTAAGTTTTGTCGTTAGTTGAGTCGTAAGTTTCGTTGTAAGTTTCGTCGTAAGTTTTGTCGTAAGTTGCGTGGTAAGTTTTGTCGTTAGTTGAGTCGTAAGTTTCATTATAAGTTTCGTCGTAAGTTTTGTCGTAAGTTGCGTGGTAAGTTGCGTCGTTAGTTGAGTCGTAAGTTTCATTATAAGTTTCATCGTAAGTTTTGCCGTGAGTTTCGTTGTAAGTTTTGTCGTTAGTTGAGTCGTAAGTTTTGTCGTAAGTTGCGTGGTAGGCTTTGTCGTGAGTTTCGTCGTAAGTTTCATTATAAGTTTCGTCGTAAGTTGCGTGGTAGGCTTTGTCGTAAGTTGCGTGGTAGGCTTTGTCGTAAGTTGCGTTGTTAGTTTCATTGTAAGTTTCGTCGTAAGTTGCGTCGTTAGTTGAGTCGTAAGTTTCATCGTAAGCTGTGTTGTGAGTTTTGTCGTAAGTTTTATCGTAAGTTTCGTTGTAAGTTGCGTTGCAAGTTTTGACGTGAGTTGCGTTGCAAGTTTTGTCGTAAGCTGTGTTGCTTAGTTTTGTCGTAAGTTTCATTGTAACTTTTGTCGTAAGTTTCATCAGAAGTTTCATCAGAAGTTTAATCTTAAGTTTGATCATAAGTTACGTCGTTAGTTGAGTCGTAAGTTTCATCGTAAGTTTCGTTGTAAGTTTCATCGTAAGTTTCATTGTAACTTTTGTCGTAAGTTTCATCAGAAGTTTCATCAGAAGTTTAATCTTAAGTTTGATCATAAGTTACGTCGTTAGTTGAGTCGTAAGTTTCATCGTAAGTTTCGTTGTAAGTTTCATCGTAAGTTTCGTTGTAAGTTTTGTCGTAAGTTGCGTGGTAAGTTTTGTCGTGAGTTTCATTATAAGTTTAGTCGTAAGTTTTGTCGTAAGTTGCGTCGTAAGTTTTGTCGCAAGTTTCATTATAAGTTTTGACGTAAGTTGCGTGGTAAGTTGCGTCGTAAGTTTTGTCGTAAGCTTCATTGTGAGTTTCGTCGTAAGATTTATCGTAAGAGAGTCAGCGCCATATAACCTTCCAATCCCACTGCCGATCCCAAAGAGACAGAGAGACCCCTATTGATCCCAGACAAACTCCTACTGATCCCAGACAGACTCCTACTGATCCGAGAGAGACAGAGACCCAGAGAATCAGCGCCATATAACCTTCTAATCTCACTGCCGATCCCAAAGAGACAGAGAGAGACCCCCCAACTGATCCCAATCCTCATCCACAGAGGCAGATCCCTATAAGGGGGGTCCCTCTCCCCACTCACACCCTCCCCGCCCCCCCAGCCCCCCATCCCCTTGTCGAACTCACCCTCGGAGCTCTTGCGGTATGCGACGCCGTGAGCGTGCATGCTGTAGGGCTTGCTGGCCCTGTTGAGGAAGACCACTTCAATGGTGTCACCCACCTCCGCCCTCAACACGGGGCCCAGGAGACCTGGAGGGGAGGGGTGGGGGGGGTTGGGAGTTGAGGGGGGGTCAGTGGGACACTAGCCCCCCCCCCCCCTGCCCCCACGTGTCCAGCCATCGTGGTTGGAGTAGAAGTTGAACACGTGGTGGGCTTTCGCAACCAACGTCATCCACAATAGAGGTTTTTGTTTAATGGGTAGGGTGAGAACGTTGGCCGAAAATACAGCAGCGGGATTCGTGAGGGTCGGCGTCGAACCCACGACCTCCTGGGTACCAGGCGAGGTAGTTAACATCTCCTAGACACCGTGATGATGATGAGAGAGAGAGACGCAGACTCCACATATACAACAGGCATCGTCAGGGTCAGCGTCGAACCCACAACCTCCTGCGTACCAGGCGAGGTAGTCAACATCTCCTAGCCACTGTGGGTGTCAAGGTCGTGATCGAACCCACGACCTCCTGCGTACCAGGCGAGGTAGTCAACATCTCCTAGCCACTGTGGGTGTCAAGGTCGTGATCGAACCCACGACCTCCTGCGTACCAGGCGAGGTAGTCAACATCTCCTAGCCACTGTGGGCATCTGGGTTGGGATCGAAACCACGACCTCCTGTAGACCAGGCGACGTAGTTAACATCTCCTAGCCTCCGTGGCACGCCATGTACCTTGCCAGGGCTCTGTGGGGATATCGTCTTGGAAAGTCGCGTCTTTGTACCCCACGAACACGGCCTTGGTCTCCCAGCGTGCCCTGCGTGGAGCCAATCACAACGAGTGGGGGGGTGGGTAAAGTACCAAAATGGGGAACACGTGGGGGTCACGTGGGTAGTGGTGGAGCGGTGGGGGGGAGATCACTCGTAGCACACGGGTTCACTCTGTTATCATCGTCAACACCATTGTCAACATCAACGTCATCATCGTCATCATCGTCATCATTGTCGTCAACATCAACGTCATCATCGTCATCATTGTCGTCAACATCAACGTCATCATCGTCATCATTGTCGTCAACATCAACGTCATCATCGTCATCATCATCGTTAACATCAACGTCATCATCGTCATCATCATCGTCAACATCAACGTCATCATCGTCATCATCATCGTCAACATCAACGTCATCATCGTCATCATCGTCGTCAACATCAACGTCATCATCGTCATCATCATCGTCAACATCAACGTCATCATCGTCATCATTGTCGTCAACATCAACGTCATCATCGTCATCATCATCGTCAACATCAACGTCATCATCGTCATCATCATCGTCAACATCAACGTCATCATCGTCATCATCATCGTCAACATCAACGTCATCATCGTCATCATCATCGTCAACATCAACGTCATCATCGTCATCATCATCGTCAACATCAACGTCATCATCGTCATCATCATCGTTAACATCAACGTCATCATCGTCATCATCATCGTTAACATCAACGTCATCATCGTCATCATTGTCGTCATCATCGTCGTCATCATCATCATCATCATCGTTAACATCAACGTCATCATCGTCATCATCGTCGTCAACATCAACGTCATCATCGTCATCATCATCGTCAACATCAACGTCATCATCGTCATCATCATCGTCAACATCAACGTCATCATCGTCATCATCATCGTTAACATCAACGTCATCATCGTCATCATTGTCGTCAACATCAACGTCATCATCGTCATCATCATCGTTAACATCAACGTCATCATCGTCATCATCATCGTCAACATCAACGTCATCATCGTCATCATCATCGTTAACATCAACGTCATCATCGTCATCATCATCGTCAACATCAACGTCATCATCGTCATCATTGTCGTCAACATCAACGTCATCATCGTCATCATCATCGTCAACATCAACGTCATCATCGTCATCATCATCGTTAACATCAACGTCATCATCGTCATCATTGTCGTCAACATCAACGTCATCATCGTCATCATCATCGTCAACATCAACGTCATCATCGTCATCATCATCGTTAACATCAACGTCATCATCGTCATCATCATCGTCAACATCAACGTCATCATCGTCATCATTGTCGTCATCATCGTCGTCATCATCATCATCAAAGTCGTCATCATCGTCGTCATTATCGTCATCATCGTCGTCATCATCGTCATCATCGTCAACATCAGCGTCATCATTATCGTCATCATCGTCGTCATCATTATCATCATCATCGTCGTCATCATCATCGTCATTATCATCGTCATCATCGTCGTCGTCGTGATCATCATCATCGTCATCATCATCGTCATCATCGTCATCACATCATCGTCATCATCATCATCATCATCGTCATCATCGTCATCGTCATCATCGTCATCATCATCATCGTCATCATCATCGTCATCACATCATCGTCATCATCGTCATCACCATCGTCATCATCGTCATCACCATCATCATCGTTGTCATCATCATAGTCATCATCATCGTCATGATCGTCGTCATCATCATCATCATCGTCATCATCATCACCGTCATCATCATCGTCATCATCATCATCGTCATCATCATCGTCATGATCGTCGTCATCATCATCGTCATCATCATCATCATCGTCATCATCATCATCATCGTCGTCTCACCCTCGCGTCCCGAAGTCCCAGGGTCTCTCTTCGGCCGCCAGAAAGTGTCGCCACGTCCTGGCGTGACCCAGCGGCACCACCACCGCCACCACCACCACCAGCCACCACCTCATGGTGGGGCCTCAACCACCACCACCAACACCACTGCCTACTGCGTAGAGCTGATTGGAAACGAAAGGACAAATCGAGATGCAGTTCATGTTAATGATGGTGGTGGTGATGCTAATGATGGTGGCAGTGGCAGTGATGGTGGCGATGATGATGGTGATGGTAGAGGTGATGGTGACGGTGATGTTAATGATGGTAGTGATGATGTTGACGATAATACACTATACACTACTATACATGACTATACACTATACACTACACTAGACACTACTCTACTATAAACTACATTATACATTACACTATACACTACTATAAACGACACTATACACTACTATACACTATACTATGCACTACTATACACTACACTATACACTACACTATACACTACTCTATACACTACACTATACACTACTATACACTACACTATACACTACACTGTACACTACTATACACTACACTATACACTACACTGTACAAGGAAGTTCAACGGACATTCTTACAAACAAACAGACACACAAACGTACATATAGGTACACACACAACGCCACAACCAGAACAAAAATAGACATTCGCCACAAATTGGTGGTGACATCACCACGACGCTTGTGCCAGGCCAAGTGCACCTTGAGGCCACGTGAAGTGTCGAACGCCCGCTGGCAGGAGGTCACGGGGCAGACCCAGGTGCCACGGGTCGACTGACTGAGATGACCGAGATGACTGGCTGATGCACCACCTGTGCCCCCTACTGTGCCAACTTGCTGTGCTTTAGCCACCCGGCGCTACGCTCGTTGTTGTGAGCGTCGCTCCTCCGCCCTCCGTTGTTGTTGGAGGGCGACTGCCTCCAACTGCCCAGTAGCGTCCTTCACGAGCCTCCTCTACAGAGGCCGTTCTTGACACCGCTGGTACCGGTCATTGGTAAGTCCACTTAGCTCCACATCCTCCTGTACCACATCACTCCATCTCTTCTCCAGCCCGTGCCACGCCCGTTTAGCCCCCTCGATCCGGCTGAACAAAAGTTATTTAGGCATGCGGTGGCTGGGCATGCGGGCTACATGACCCAGCCAACGCAGCCTTGCCTGCCATAGGAGCTCACCGATGGGGCTTTGTCCAGATCTTTCAAGGATTTTTGAGCTCTTCACACAATCCAGTCTGGTTCAACCCAAGATGGATCGTAGGCAGGCCAGCCTAAATGTTTCTAACTGGCGACAATGTTCCACTAGCGGGGTCCACGTTTTGCAAGAATAGAGGGAGGTTATGACCGTGGCCGAGAAGACCTGAAGCTTCGTGCGGAGTGACAAACCAGGTAGCTTCCACACAGCGTTACACAACCGATGAAAAGATGATGCCGCTCGACTGATTCGGAGTGAGACCTCTGCTGTTAAACCGGAGCCGGTCATGAGCACACTGCCCAGGTATGGGAAACTCTCCACTCTCTCCACAACTGCCCCATCACCGATTGGGAGTTGTGGGGGTGGAGTGCCCGATGGTACAAAATACCCAGGCAGGTGCTTCGTTTTAGTGGGGTTGATGGTAAGGCCCCACCTTTTAGTGGCACACTCCAGTTTCAGCAGCAGCGTCTCCAACTCCTTCTCTGAGTGAGCCGCAATTACCAGGTTGACCAATAGGGAGCCATCTTTTGACCGCACCCGGGCATCGATCAGAGTGTAGATCAGCTCCACGGTAGGTCCTGGTGTCAAGGACATGGGCCCGCATCCACTGGTCCTTCACTACGTAGTCCAGCAGATGTTCTTGCTTAGACCCGGCATGCATCCATGATGTTGTATGGATGCGCCGATGCTGGAACAGCGTGTTGGTAATTACAAGTCCATGGGCTGCACAACAATCTAGCAGCCTCCTACCGTTGTTTTTGAGCTGATCTGGCCCATGCCTTCCAATCACTCCAGACCAGGTGCCAGCATCATGACCAACTCGGGCATTAAAGTCACCCAACAAGATGACTCTTTCCCGAGGGGCCACTTTAGCTAGCACCTGTGACAGGAGTTTATAGAAGGCATCTGACTCATCAGCCTGGCCTGCATCCCTCCACGGATGTTCGTCTTCGGTCGGGACATAAGTAACCACGACCACCACTCCTCGCCTCCGGTTGATGGCAAGGCAAGCCCAAAGTAGCCTGGGGCTTACAGCTTCCCACACCTTACTGCCACGCTCCCACGCCCCCTTCATTATTTTGTTCAGAAGAAGAGCCACTCCCTGTTGTTTGGCAGTCTCCTGCCTCGAGTAGAAGACTGTCCACCCCTCATGGTGGCAGGAGCCAGAGCCGGTCCACCGGACCTCCTGAATACCACAGATATCCAGGTGGTACCGGTCCAGCTCCCGACAGAGGAGTGGCAGCCTCTCCTCCGCAGTGAGCGTTCGAACATTCCATGTGGCCATTCGTAGTGGCTTTTTTGTTGTTGTTTCTGGAGGAGCCCCGAGGGTGAAAATTCAATCTCCTGGCTCCGCCAAATGGGGTTTGGCCAGGAGACAGCATAGACGCCTGTCCCCCCGGGGCCTCCGGCACAATCTTGTTAATAACATTTTTTGTTTGTAGTTTAGGGGTTACCAGCCCCTCGCACCCATCCAGAGCCCCCATTTAGCCGCTGTAGTGGTCACAGACGCCACGCACACACACACACCACACACACACACACCACACACACCACACATACACACTACCGCAAACACACACCGCACACACACATCACACACACATCACACACACACCACACACACACACCGCACACACACACATCGCACACACACCGCACACACACCACACACACACACCAACACACACACACACCACACACACACACCACACACACACACCACACACACCACACACACCGCGCACACACACACCACATACACTGCACACACACATCACACACACATCACACACACACATCACACACACACCACACACACACACCACACACACCACACACACACACCACACCCACCACACACACCACACACACACACCCCACACACACACACACACACCACACACACACCACACACACCACACACACACACCACACACACACACCCCACTTACACACACCACACACACCACACACACACACCACACACACACACCACACACACACACCACACACACACCCCACACACACACACCACACACACACACCACACACACCACACACACACACGCACACACACACCACACACACACACCACACACACACACCACACACACACACCACACACACACACCACACACACACACCACACACACCACACACACACACGCACACACACACCACACACACACACCACACACACACACCACACACACACACCACACACACACACCACACACACACGAGGGGGACACGTGCCCACACCGAGCTCGCTGGGGCTTGGTGCGCTAACCGCTGCACCACCGCTCCCCAACGGAATGGAACAACAACAATACCATCAACAACACCCACACCACCACCATCATCAACAACAACAACACCCACACCACCATCATCAACAACAACAACACCCACACCACCACCACCATCATCAACAACAACACCAATACCACCACCACCATCATCAACAACATCATCAACACCACCACCACCAACACCAACAACAACACCCACACCACCACCACCACCACCATCAACAACAACACCCACATCATCATCATCAACAACATCACCCACACCACCACCACCACCATCAACAACAACACCCACATCATCATCATCATCAACAACATCACCCACACCACCACCACCACCATCAACAACAACACCCACATCATCATCATCAACAACATCACCCACACCACCACCATCACCACCAACACCACCACCACCATCACCACCAACACCATTACCACCAACACCACCATCACCACCAACACCACCACCATCACCACCATCACCACCAACACCACCACCATCACCATCATCACCAACACCATCACCACCAACACCACCGCCATCACCACCAACACCACCATCACCACCACCACCACCATCACCACCAACACCACCACCACCACCATCACCACCAACACCATTACCACCAACACCACCATCACCACCAACACCACCACCATCACCATCATCACCAACACCATCACCACCAACACCACCACCACCATCACCACCAACACCACCATCACCACCAACACCACTACCATCACCACCAACACCACAACCACCACCATCACCACCAACACCAACACTATCACCACCACCATCACCACCAACACCACCACCACCATCAACAACATCACAACCACCACCACCACCAACACCACCACCAACAACAACACCACCCACACCACCACCACCACCAACAACAACACCACCCACACCACCACCAACAACACCATCCACACCACCACCACCCACACCACCACTATCACCACCAACACCACCACCACCATCATCACCACCAACACCACTACCATCACCACCCACACCACCACCACCACCAACAACACCACCACCACCACCATCAACAACATCACAACCACCACCACAATCAACACCACCCACACCACCACCAACACCACCACCATCACCACCAACACCAACACCACCAACACCACCATCACCACCAACACCACTACCATCACCACCAAGACCACCACCACCATCACCCACACCACCACCATCAACAACACAACCATCACCACCAACACCACCACCATCACCACCAACACCAACACCACCAACACCACCATCACCACCAACACCACTACCATCACCACCAACACCACCACCATCACCACCAACACCAACACCACCAACACCACCATCACCACCAACACCACTACCATCACCACCAACACCACCACCACCATCACCCACACCACCACCATCAACACCACCACCACCAACACCACCACCATCACCACCAACACCAACACCACCAACACCACCATCACCACCAACACCACTACCATCACCACCAACACCACCACCACCATCACCCACACCACCACCATCAACAACACCACCATCACCACCAACACCACAACCACCACCATCACCACCAACACCACCATCAACAACACCACCAACAACACCACCCACACCACCATCAACACCACAACCAACAACACCACCAACACCACAACCACCATCACCACCACCACCACCGCAGCAGCACTCCCTTGTCCCTCTGGCAGCATGAACTATTGGCAAGGTAATATATAAATAAATAACAAAAATAACAATAATAATAAATAAATAATGATGATGTTGATGATGAACATAGCCACGTGAACTTGGGAGCAAGTCGACACAGGAATTCAGTCCCCTGCGCATATTTGGGATGGTTCATTGAAGCCTGCGGATGGGGAGAAGTGGAGATTCACGCAGAGAGACTCCAAGTCTGTGTGTGTCTCTGTGTGTGAGTCTGTGTGTGTATGTGTGTGTCTCTGTGTGTGAGTCTGTGTGAGTCTGTGTGCAGAGTCTGTGTGTGTGTGTGTGTCTGTGTGTGTCTGTGTACGGAGTCTGTGTGTGAGTCTGTGTGTGTCTCTGTGTGTGAGTCTGTGTGAGTCTGTGTGCAGAGTCTGTGTGTGTGTGTGTCTGTGTACGGAGTCTGTGTGTGAGTCTGTGTGTGTGTCTGTGTGTGAGTCTGTGTGTCTGTGTACAGAGTCTGTGTGTGTCTGTGTGTGTCTGTGTCTGAGTCTGTGGTTCATCGAAACCTGTGGATGGAGAGAATAGAGATTGACGTAGACAGAGACTCCAAGTCTGTGTGTGTCTCTGTGTACGGAGTCTGTGTGTGTGTCTGTGTGTCTGTGTACAGAGTCTGTGTGTATCTGTGTGTGAGTCTGTGTGTGAGTTTGTGTGTGTCTGTGTGTCTCTGTATCTGAGTCTGTGTGTGTCTGTGTGTGAGTCTATGGTTCATTGAAGCCTGCGGATGGAGAGAATAGAGATTCACGCAGACACACTTCAAGTATGTGTGTGTCTGTGTACAGAGTCTGTGTGTGTCTGTGTACAGAGTCTGTGTGTGTCTGTGTACAGAGTCTGTGTGTCTCTGTGTGTCTCTGTGTGTGAGTCTATGGTTCATTGAAGCCTGCGGATGGAGAGAATAGAGATTCACGCAGACACACTTCAAGTATGTGTGTGTCTGTGTACAGAGTCTGTGTGTGTCTGTGTACAGAGTCTGTGTGTCTCTGTGTGTCTATGTGTGTGAGTCTATGGTTCATTGAAGCCTGCGGATGGAGAGAATAGAGATTCACGTAGACAGACTCCAAGTATGTGTGTGTGTCTGTGTGTGAGTCTGTGTGTGTCTGTGTGTGTGTCTGTGTGTGTCTGTGTACAGAGTCTGTGTGTGTCTGTGTACAGAGTCTGTGTGTGTCTGTGTGAGTCTGTATGTCTGTGTACAGAGTCTGTGTGTGTCTGTGTGAGTCTGTGGGTCTCTGTGTGAGTCTGTGGGTCTCTGTGTGAGTCTGTGGGTCTCTGTGTGAGTCTGTGGGTCTCTGTGTGAGTCTGTGGGTCTCTACGTGAGTCTGTGGGTATCTGTCAAGCGGCACGTGTGTAAACACAAACAACACGGACTCAACTTGACGTGACAGATTGAATCCTTGAACCAACTGCATTCACAGACACACCCACTCACACACACACTCACCCACTCACCCACTCACCCACCCACTCACCCCCTCAACCACCCACCCACTCACCCACCCACCCACCCACTTACCCAATCACTCACCCACCCACTCACTCACACACCCACTCACTCACACACTCACTCACTCATCCACCCACCCACCCACTTACACACTCACTCACCCACCCACTCACCTACCCACTCACCCACCCACCCACTCACACACTCACTCACACACCCACTTACCCACTCACCCACCCACCCACTTACTCGCCCACTCACACGCCCACTCGCTTAACTCACTCACCCACTCACCCAAAGCGATGGACACCAAATGCCATGGGTTGACTGCCGTGCCAGGCTAGGTGCAGGAGGATGTCACGGGACAGACCCAGCAGGTGCCACGGGTTGGCCGACTGAGATGACCGGTAGATGCACCACCAGCTGTACCCCCTACTGTGCCAGGCTAGGTGCAGGAGGAGGTCACGGGACAGACCCAGCAGGTGCCACGGGTTGACTGACTTCAGATGACCGGTAGATGCACCACCAGCTGTAACCCCCTACTGTGCCAGGCTAGGTGCAGGAGGAGGTCACGGGACAGACCCAGCAGGTGCCACGGGTTGACTGACTTCAGATGACCGGTAGATGCACCACCAGCTGTAACCCCCTACTCTGCCAAATCCCTGCGTTTTATCTGCCCGGCGCTTCGCTCGATGTTGTGAGCGTCGCTCCTCTGCCCTCCGTTGTTGCTGGAGGGCGACTGCCTCCAACTGCCCAGTAGCAGCAGCAGCGTCCTTCACGAGCCTCCTCCATCTCTTATCTAGCCCGTGCCACCCACTCACCCACCCACTCACCGACTCACCCACCGACTCACCCATCAGCTCCATCTCTTCTCTAGCCCGTGCCACCCACTCACCCACCCACTCACCCACTCACCCACCGACTCACCCATCAGCTCCATCTCTTCTCTAGCCCGTGCCACCCACTCACCCACCCACTCACCCACTCACCCACCGACTCACCCATCAGCTCCATCTCTTCTCTAGCCCGTGCCACCCACTCACCCACCCACTCACCCACTCACCCACCGACTCACCCATCAGCTCCATCTCTTCTCTAGCCCGTGCCACCCACTCACCCACCCACTCACCCACTCACCCACCGACTCACCCATCAGCTCCATCTCTTCTCTAGCCCGTGCCACCCACTCACCCACCCACTCACCCACTCACTCACCCACTCACCCACCCACTCACCCATCAGCTCCATCTCTTCTCGAGCCCGTGTCACCCACTCACCCACCCACTCACCCACTCACCCACCGACTCACCCATCAGCTCCATCTCTTCTCTAGCCCGTGTCACCCACTCACCCACCCACTCACCCACCCTCTCACCCACCCACCGACTCACCCACCGACCCACTCACCCATCAGCTCCATCTCTTCTCAAGCCCGTGCCACTCACCCACCCACTCACCCACTCACTCACCCACTCACCCACCCACTAACTCACCCACCACCCCTCTCTCTATGTGCTGCCCAACAGAAGCTGCTTGCTGAGCCACGTGATGGCTGGGCATGCGGGACACGTGACCCAGCCGACCTCACTTGCAGATGATGATGATGATGAAGACGATGATGATGGTGATGATGGTGATGATGAAGACGATGATGATGGTGATGATGATGGTGATGATGAAGACGATGATGATGGTGATGATGGTGATGATGAAGACGATGATGATGGTGATGATGATGGTGATGATGACGATGATGATGGTGATGATAATGGTGATGATGACGATGATGATGGTGATGATGATGGTGATGATGATGATGGTGATGATGGTGATGATGATGGTGGTGATGATGGTGGTGATGGTGATGATGATGACGGTGATGATGGTGATGATGGTGATGATGATGGTGGTGATGGTGATGATGAAGACGATGATGGTGGTGATGATGAAGACGATGGTGATGGTGATGATGATGGTGGTGATGATGGTGATGATGAAGAAGGTGGTGATGGTGATGATGGTGATGATGGTGATGGTGATGATGAAGACGATGATGATGGTGATGATGGTGATGAAGATGGTGATGATGATGGTGATGATGGTGATGATGGTGATGATGATGGTGATGATGGTGATGATGATGGTGATGATGATGGTGATGATGGTGATGATGATGATGGTGATGATGGTGATGATTAAGACTATGATGATGGTGGTGATGATGATGGTGGTGATGATGAAGACGGTAATGATGGTGGTGATGGTGGTGATGGTGATGATGGTGGTGATGATGAAGACGATGATGATGGTGATGATGATGGTGATGATGATGGTGATGATGATGGTGATGATGAAGACGATGATGATGGTGATGATGAAGACGATGAAGACGATGTTGAAAATGGTGTTGATGGTGATGATGATGGTGATAATGAAGACGATGATGATGGTGGTGATGATGGTGATGATGGTAACTGTGTTGGCCAGATCGTTCAAGGTGACTCCGTGAGCTGCTCACACATCCACAAGGTGCCGCCTCGCTCCGCGTGGGTCGCCGCGTGCGGCTAGGAGACTCGGGGAAGCGGTCCCGTCCGAATGTTGCATTGTTGATTGAAAAGTACAAAAGATCCACCACCAACAACACCAACAACAACATCAACACCACCAACACCGCCGCCAACACCGCCAACATCACCAACAACACCACCACCAACACCACCAACACAACCACCAACAACACCACCAACAACACCACCACCAACACCACCACCAACACCACCAACACCACCACCAACACCATCACCACCACCAACACCACCAACACAACCACCAACAACACCATCAACACCAACACCACCACCAACACCACCGCCACCACCACCAACAACACCACCGACACCACCAATACCACCACCAACACCACCACCAACAATACCAACACCACACACACACAGACACATACACAGACACACACACCACACACAGAAACACACACAGACACACACACATGGACACACACACAATGACACACATAGACACACACACAGTGACACACACACAGACATATAGACACACAGTGACACACACACACAGTGACACACACACACAGTGACACACACACATAGACACACAGTGACACACACACACAGTGACACACACACAGTGACACACACACACAGTGACACACAGTGACACACACACACAGTGACACACACACAGTGACACACACACAGACACACACACATACACACACAGTGACACACACACACAGTGACACACACACACACATAGACACACACACAGTGACACACACACACAGACACACACACAGTGACACACACACACAGTGACACACACACAGTGACATACACACATAGACACACAGTGACACACACACACAGTGACACACACACAGTGACACACACACAGTGACTCACACACACACATAGACACCCACATACACACACACAGTGACACACACACACACAGTGACACACACACACAGTGACACACACACACACACAGTGACACACACACACAGTGACACACACACAGTGACACACACACACAGACACACACAGTGACACACAGACACACACAGTGACACACACACACACAGTGACACACACACACAGTGACACAGACACACACACACAGTGACACACACACACACAGAGACACACACACAGTGACACACAGACACACACACAGTGACACACACACACAGCGACACACAGACACACATACAGTGACACACACACACAGTGACACACACACACAGTGACACACAGTGACACACACACACACAGTGACACACACACACAGACACACACAGTGACACACACACAGACACACACAGTGACACACACACACAGACACACACAGTGACACACACACACAGACACACACAGTGACACACACACACAGTGACACACGGTCTCACGTGCCGCCAGGTAGCCTCTGCACCCGAAACGTCGCCTACCGTCCCCTGCGAGCCGATGGAAATCGATCCCGGGGGGGGGGGTCTCTCTCGTCAGCTCAGCAATCGGTGCGCTAACCGCTGCGCCACCGCTCCCCTAGCCCCCCTCCCCCCTCTCTCAAAGTGTCTCTCCACCCCAGAGCACTCACGCAGGACGACGGTTCGAGTCGGGGACCTTCACGAGGAGAGCGAAGCGGGTGCAGAGGAGCGCGCGCTGTGGGGCAGGGCGCAGCGCGAGACGCTAGTTGGTCGAGCGGGGGAGGGGGGAGGGGGGGGGGAGGAGGGGGGGGGGAGAGTGGGGGAGAGGGTGGGGTGGGGGTGGGGGGTGGGGGGTGGGGGGTGGGGGGGGGAGAGGGAGGGGGAGTGGGGGTGGAGTGGTGGGGGGG
>NW_026891375.1:2442986-2474078 GCF_015708825.2 Lethenteron reissneri
GTCTAGGTAGGTAGGTGTCTAGGTAGGTGTCTAGGTAGGTTGGTAGGTGTCTAGGTAGGTAGGTGTCTAGGTAGGTAGGTGTCTAGGTAGGTGTCTAGGTAGGTGTCTAGGTAGGTAGGTGTCTAGGTAGGTGTCTAGGTAGGTGTCTAGGTAGGTAGGTGTCTAGGTAGGTAGGTGTCTAGGTAGGTAGGTGTCTAGGTAGGTGTCTAGGTAGGTAGGTGTCTAGGTAGGTAGGTGTCTAGGTAGGTGTCTAGGTAGGTGTCTAGGTAGGTAGATGTCTAGGTAGGTGTCTAGGTAGGTGTCCAGGTAGGTGTCTAGGTAGGTAGGTGTCTAGTTAGGTGTCTCGGCAGGTGTCTAGGTAGGTAGGTGTCTAGGTAGGTGTCTCGGCAGGTGTCTAGGTAGGTAGGTGTCTAGGTAGGCAGGTGTCTAGGTAGGTGTCTAGGTAGGCAGGTGTCTAGGTAGGTGTCTAGGTAGGCAGGTGTCTAGGTAGGCAGGTGTCTAGGTTAGGTGTCTAGGTAGGCAGGTGTCTAGGTAGGTGTCTAGGTAGGCAGGTGTCTAGGTAGGCAGGTGTCAGAGTACAGGTGCAGGGGTGTCTAGGTAGGCAGGTGTCTAGGTAGGTGTCTAGGTAGGCAGGTGTCTAGGTAGGCAGGTGTCTAGGTAGGCAGGTGTCTAGGTAGGTAGGTGTCTAGGTAGGCAGGTGTCTAGGTAGGTAGGTGTCTAGGTAGGCAGGTGTCTAGGTAGGTAGGTGTTTAGGTAGGTAGGTGTCTAGGTAGGTAGGTGTCTAGGTAGGTAGGTGTCTAGGTAGGTAGGTGTCTAGGTAGGTAGGTGTCTAGGTAGGTGTCTAGGTAGGTGTCTAGGTAGGTGTCTAGGTAGGTGTCTAGGTAGGTAGGTGTCTAGGTAGGTGTCTAGTTAGGTGTCTCGGCAGGTGTCTAGGTAGGTAGGTGTCTAGGTAGGTGTCTAGGTAGGTGTCTAGGTAGGTGTATAGGTAGGTAGGTGTCTAGGTAGGTGTCTAGGTAGGCAGGTACTCACCGTCTCAGGTACGTTCTCGAACACCTCTCTCGCCTCCTCGTGCGAGCAGCTCTCCTCCACACACTCCCGCTCCAGGTAGGTGTCTAGGTAGGTGTCTAGGTAGGTAGGTGTCTAGGTAGGTAGTTAGGTGTCTAGGTAGGTGTCTCGGCAGGTGTCTAGGTAGGTAGGTGTCTAGGTAGGCAGGTGTCTAGGTAGGTGTCTAGGTAGGCAGGTGTCTAGGTAGGCAGGTGTCTAGGTAGGTGTCTAGGTAGGCAGGTGTCTAGGTAGGCAGGTGTCTAGGTAGGCAGGTGTCTAGGTAGGCAGGTGTCTAGGTAGGTGTCTAGGTAGGTAGGTGTCTAGGTAGGTAGGTAGGTGTCTAGGTAGGTGTCTCGGCAGGTGTCTAGGTAGGTAGGTGTCTAGGTAGGCAGGTGTCTAGGTAGGTGTCTAGGTAGGCAGGTGTCTAGGTAGGCAGGTGTCTAGGTAGGTGTCTAGGTAGGTGTCTAGGTAGGTGTCTAGGTAGGTAGGTGTCTAGGTAGGTGTCTAGGTAGGTGTCTAGGTAGGTGTCTAGGTAGGTAGGTGTCTAGGTAGGCAGGTGTCTAGGTAGGCAGGTGTCTAGGTAGGTGTCTAGGTAGGTAGGTGTCTAGGTAGGCAGGTGTCTAGGCAGGTGTCTAGGTAGGCAGGTGTCTAGGTAGGCAGGTACTCACCGTCTCAGGTACGTTCTCGAACACCTCTCTCGCCTCCTCGTGCGAGCAGCTCTCCTCCACACACTCCCGCTCCAGGTCTCCCTGGCGACGTTCCTCCAGCTTCAGGAGGCCCTTGTCGTTCGCGCGGCGCACGCGGCCCAGGAAGGCCTCGGCCTGGTCGGGACGTAGGACTGTGGGGGGGCAGGGGGGGGCAGGGGGGGCAGGGGGGGGCAGGGGGCATGGGGGGCAGGGGGGGCAGGGGGGGGCAGGGGGGGCAGGGGGGGGGGGCAGGGGAGGCAGGGGGCATGGGGGGGGGGGCAGGGGGGGCAGGGGGGCAGAGGGAGGGAAGAAAGCCCTCGCCATTGGACCAGCAGCATCATCATCATCAGTAGCATCATCAGCTGCAGCATCATCATCAGCAGCAGCAGCATCATCAGCAGCATCATCATCATCATCATCAGCAGCATCATCATCAGCAGCAGCGGCATCATAAGAAGAAGCAGCAGCATCATCATCAGCAGCATCATCATCAATCATCATCACCATCAGAAGCAGCATCATCATCATCAGCAGCATCATCAGCAGCAGCGGAATCATAAGCAGCAGCAGCATCATCATCAGCAGCATCATCATCAGCAGCAGCATCATCAGCAGCAGCAGCATCATCAATCATCATCATCAGAAGCAGCAGCGGCATCATAAGAAGCAGCAGCATCATCATCAACAGCAGCATCATCAGCTGCAGCATCATCATCAGCAGCATCATCAGCAGCAGCAGCGGAATCATAAGAAGCAGCAGCATCATCATCAGCAGCATCATCATCAGCAGCAGCATCATCATCATCATCAATCATCATCAGAAGCATCATCATCATTATCAGAAGCAGCAGCGGCATCTAAAGAAGCAGCATCATCATCAGCAGCAGCATCATCAGCTGCAGCATCATCATCAGCAGCATCATCATCAGCAGCATCATTATCAGAAGCAACATCATCATCAGCAGCAGCAGAAGCATCATCATCATCAGAAGCATCATCAGCAGAAGCAGCAGCAGAAGCATTAGCAGCATCATCAATAGAAGCATCATCATCAGAAGCAGCAGCATAATCAGAAGCATAATCAGCAGACGCAGCAGCAGAAGCATTGGCAGCATCATCATTAGAAGCAGCAGCAGAAGCAGCAGCAGAAGCAGCATCATTATCAGCATCATCATCAGCATCATCATCAGCAGCATCATCAGAAGCAGCAGCAGAAGCAACATCATCATCAGCATCATCATCAGAAGCATCAGCATCATTAGCAGTATCATCATCAGAAGCATCATCATCAGAAGCATCATCAGAAGCACCATCATCATCAGAAGCATCAGCATCATCAGCATCATCAGCAGCATCATCGCCCATTCATGGGTCGCCGGGTTCGTAGCACAGTGCGCTAACCGCTGCACCACCGCTCCTCCCAATACTCACAAAAGTCTCCCGTGTAGCCTCTAACAAGCTGTAGGGGCAAGTGCTACTCGCTACTCACAGCACTTGCCCCTACAGTCTGTTAGAAGCTACACGGGGGATCTTTGTCTGTGTCTACCTTCACAGGTGCTGCTGCTACTCGCTACTAACAGCACTTGCCCCTACAGTCTGTTAGAGGCTACACGGGGAATCTTTGTCTGTGTCTACCTTCACAGGTGCTGCTGCTACTCGCTACTCACAGCACTTGCCCCTACAGCCTGTTAGAGGCTACACGGGGGATCTTTGTCTGTGTCTACCTTCACAGGTGCTGCTGCTACTCGCTACTAACAGCACTTGCCCCTACAGTCTGTTAGAGGCTACACGGGGAATCTTTGTCTGTGTCTACCTTCACAGGTGCTGCTGCTACTCGCTACTCACAGCACTTGCCCCTACAGCCTGTTAGAGGCTACACGGGGGAGCTCTATCTGTGTGTGGGGGTAGCCCCGTAAAATCTGACTGATCCCGCTAATCTCTAACACGCATTTACTGCCCGTGACGATCAATTGGGATTACATCCACTGTTCCACTCAAAACATACAACACAACAACCGCCATTCGCCACTAAGTGGCGGTGACGTCACCACGACGCTTGTGCCAGGCCATGTGCACCTTGAGGCTACCACATGAAGTGTCGAACGGCCGCTGGCAGGAGGTCACGGGGCAGACCCAGCAGGTGCCACGGGTCGACTGACTGAGATGACCGAGATGACTGGCTGATGTACCGCCTGTGCCCCCTACTGTGCCACCTTGCTGTGCTTTAGCCACCCGGCGCTCCGCTCATTGTTGTGAGCGTCGCTCCTCCGCCCTCCGTTGTTGTTGGAGGGCGACTGCCTCCAACTGCCCAGTAGCGTCCTTCACGAGCCTCCTCTACAGAGGCCGATCTTGACACCGCTGGTACCAGTCATCGGCAAGTCCACCCAGCTCCACGTCCTCCTGTACCACGTCACTCCATCTCTTCTCGAGCCCGTGCCGCGCCCGTTTAGTCCCCTCGATCCGGCCGAACAAAAGCTGTTTGGGCATGCGGTGGCTGGACATGAAGGGCTACATGACCCAACCAACGCAGCCTTGCCTGTCGGAGGAACTCACTGATGGGGCTTTGTCCAGATCTTTCAAGGATTTGTGAGCTCCTCACACAATCCAGCCTGGTTAAACCCAGGATGGATCGTAGGCAGGCCAGCCTAAATGTTTCTAACCGGTGAAGATGTTCCATTAGGGTGGTCCACGTTTCGCAAGCATAGAGAAGGAAGGGAATGACCGTGGCTGAGAAGACCTGAAGCTTCGTGCGGAGCGACAGACCAGGTAGCTTCCACACAGCGTTATGCAACCGATGAAAAGATATTGCCGCTCGACTGATTCGGAGTGAGACCTCTGCTGTTAAACTGGAACCGGTCATAAGCACACTGCCCAGATATGGGAAACTCTCCACTCTCTCCACAACTGCCCCATCACCAATTGAGAGTTGTGGGGGTGGAGTGTCCGATGGTACAAAATACCCAGGCAGGTGCTTAGTTTTGGTGGGGCTGATGGTAAGGCCCCACCTCTTAGTGGCAAGCTCCAGGTTTAGCAGCAGCGCCTCCAACTCCTCCTCTGAGTGAGCAGCGATTACCAGATCATCGGCATACATAACGTGGTTGAGCAATAGGGAGCCATCCCTTGACCGCACCCGGGCATCGATCAGCCTCCCATTGTATCTGTACCAGATGGAAATTCCTCCGGTACAGCTATTGAAGTCCTCACGAACTACGTGGTCAAAATAGATGCTAAATAATGTGGGAGCCAGAGGACAACTCTGTCGCACCCCAAGGTGTACAGCGAATGGCTCCGACTCCCAGCCAAGTAGTTTTACCCGGGCCTGCTCACCATCATGAAGGTCCTTAATGATCGTCAGCAGAGGGTCAGGGACTCCTCTGTCAGCCAGGGTCTCTGGGGAGGTCTGGACCACGTACCCAAAGCAGCAATTGAAGCTGCATGAGTCACAGTCCTAAACCTTGCCCATTTACCCTCGATATCTGGAGGAGTGGGGGACGATGCCAACTTCAGCCACAAACGATTATGAAATTCTCCATTGGAACCTCAGAGTTATGTTTTTTGTTTGAATTATGACTGCAGGTATTGTGGTCTATGCAAACATGACTCCTTGTAAAAAAAGTGTCAGTTTTGTTGCCAGATAAAAGGGTAAAAAACCAATTATCGATTAAATTCTCGCTTGCAACTTTCATCAGCTAGCTGAGACCAGGCCACCTTAGGTTGGAATGGGGTCCTGGGTGTACACCCACCACCGTAGTGGAAGAATGGCAGGCGCATCTTACAGATGACAAGTCGATGGTCAGAGGGAAGATCAGCTCCAGGTGCAAGCATCATGACCAACTTGGGCATTGAAGTCACCCAACAAGATGACTCTATCCTGAGGGGCCACTTTAGCCAGCACTTGTGACAGGAGGTCATAGAAGGCATCTGACTCATCGACCTTGCCTGCATCCCTCCACGGATGTTCGCCTTCGGTGGGGGCATAAGTAACCACGACCACCACTCCTCGCCTCCGGTTGATGGGAAGGCGAGCCCAAAGTAGCCTGGGGCTTACAGCTTCCCACACCTCACCGCCACGCTCCCACGCCCCCTTAATTATTTTGTTCAGAAGAAAAGCCACTCCCTGTTGTTTAGTAATCTCCTGCCCCGAGTAGAGGACTGTCCACCACTCATAGTGGCAGGAGCCAGAGCCGGTCCACCGGACCTCCTGAATGCCACAGAGATCCAGGCGGTACCGGTCCAGCTCCCGACAGAGGAGTGGCAGCCTTTCCTCCGCAGTGAGCGTTCGAACATTCCACGTGGCCATCTGTAGTGGCTTTTTGTTGTTTCTGGAGTCGCCCCGAGGGTAACGATTCAATCTCCTGGCTCCGCCAATTGGGGTTTGGCCAGAAGACGTCATAGACGCCTGTCCCCCCGGGGCCTCCGGCAAAAGCTTATTAATTAGATATGTTAGACGTGGTTTAGTGGTAATTTATTGAAGGTGGAGGGGTTACCAGCCCCTCTCACCCGTCCAGAGCCCCCATTTAGCCGCTGTGATTGCTACAAATGCCTTGAGGGGAAAGGCCATTCGGAATTGGCCCTCCCCCCATGGCACTGCCCTTCCAGCACCACGAGATAGTAGGAGGTTGTTTTGCTGAACACATACATACAGACATTCACTCACCCACACACACACATACAGACACACACATACATACAGTCACTCACACATGCACACACACATACATACACTCACTCACACATATATACATACAGACATTCACTCACTCACCCACACACACATACAGATGTAGTGGGTTCAATTTAGGCGCACACACTTCTTGGGAGGCAACACTCATTTATTAATTAACACAACGTTTACTCAACAGTTACTCTTTCTCTACACATAGGGTGGTGACCACCGACCTACACTAGCTAACACACCGTTGTATTTTAGCCGCTCTCCAGCGTGACCCAGCCAGGTGGCTGCTGGCAGTCCGCTCACTGTAGGTCTTCTCTTCTGGCATCTTCACGAGGTGTCTTCATTCTTCTCAGGAACAGCCCTGCTCTGCCTTCACACCACCCTTATATCTCGTCTCTCTGGCGTGGCCGGCTCCGCCCAGGCCACGCCTCCCTTCCCAGGCCACGCCTCACTTCCCAGGCCACGCCTCCCTTCCCAGGCCACGCCTCACTTCCCAGGCCACGCCTCCCTTCCCAGGCCACGCCTCACTTCCCAGGCCACGCCTCACTTCCCAGGCCACGCCTCACTTCCCCCACCTCTGGGAAGGTCCGGATCCCTCCAGCACGTGACCCCCCAGGCACCCCCTTGGGGCCCCCAGCCCTCGTACGGGCCAACACAGTAGTGACCGTTCTGTCACTACATCACCCCCTCCTGTATAAACACACAGCCGTCCCCGGCTGTAACACAACTGTGAACATCGAAAAGGTGTGCCTCCGAACCAGCAACATCAATAAATGACCGGCGACCGATAAGAAATACAATCACGTAATATATACAGAATCGACGAGGGTAAAAGGGAACCGCATAGAAAACGGGGAATTAACAACAAATATACATGAAAACTGGCTAACCCACTTACGCTACAGCACAGCCCCCCCACCGTTAGAATCACGCATGCAATGACAGTCACCCGTTAGCACCCCCCCGCCTTTCCGACGTGGCGTCACAACCAGTAGCACGCGTCGGCCATATCGGGGGGGGGATTTCCATGTTACCCCCCCACCGCCTTTCCGACGCGGCGTCACAACCAGTAGCACACGTCGGCCATATCGGTGGGATTTTAACCCAGTCTCTATCCAAGACTCGCATCGCAGCATATAGCTGTACCGACCGAGCTGAGATGACCCAGTCTCTCTCCCAGACTCGCATCGCAGCATATAGCTGTACCGACCGAGCTGAGACGACCCATCGTTCACTCACTGCACAACATGCACCCTAACAACTGAGGGAAACAGTCTCAACGTAACAGGCCAACTCCACCCGAACCTTACGAATCTCCAGCCCACTGTTTCAACGCGCCTCAGAGGGTCTCAACCTCCGAGCCGTCAGGTCAAGCTGTCAGCCATAGCATGACGGGACCACCCTCCCTGAGCCATGTGAGCGCACAGCCCACAAGGCTAGACAAGCCACAGAGTGTCTCGCTCTCCGGGCTGTCAGGTCAAGCCGTCAGCCATTGCATGACGGGACCACACTCTCCGAGCCATGTGAGCGCACAGCCCACTAGGCTAGACATGCCACGGAGTGTTTCAATCTCCGGGCTGTCAGGTCAAGCCGTCAGGCACAGCATGACGGGACCACACTCTCCGAGCCATGTGAGCGCACAGCCCACTAGGCTAGACATACCACGGAGTGTTTCAAGCTCCGGGCTGTCAGGTCAAGCCGTCAGCCATAGCATGACGGGACCACACTCTCCGAGCCATGTGAGCGCACAGCCCACTAGGCTAGACATACCACGGAGTGTTTCAAGCTCCGGGCTGTCAGGTCAAGCCGTCAGCCATAGCATGACGGGACCACACTCTCCGAGCCATGTGAGCGCACAGCCCACTAGGCTAGACATACCACGGAGTGTTTCAATCTCCGGGCTGTCAGGTCAAGCCGTCAGCCATAGCATGACGGGACCACAACGTTCATGTTAGACACGCAACACTCACTGGGCCATCCTGGTCAGGACCTGCGCCCCAAGATAGTGACAGCCAGCAGCACAATTCCAAATCCCTGGCAGCATGTCACCATCGCAATTTAACACCATCACAACACATACAATTTGAATTATGATCCCCCACAGAACTAATCCAATGCCGAACAGGTACGCACAATTTTTTTTTTTTGACGATCCCGAATATTCAATGGTCACAACAATACACCTCACATCCCGTATCCGTACACATCATCTCCGAGACTCGCATTGCAGCAATGCAGCTGTACCAACCGAGTGGAGAGAGCAATGCAATTTGACGGCAATTAACGGAAACGCACCCCCGATCCATGTAGAACACAAGGAGCATTCCCGCACAAAAGACATCATCTGTGCAACAACGGACAGAAACCAACCAGTGAGTTTGAAACAAACCGAACCTGTCACTTCAAAATCCCCTTCAACATTAACCATGGGACTCAGGGCATTCGAATTTTGAGAGAAAAAAACTGTACACAAACCCCAAGAATCGCCGAATTGATTAATACAGTATATGCAGTATACGAAGTTCGTACAGTCAATCATTTGGCACAATGCACCATCCAGTCCCCACATGGCAACACACACAATCAATACTCCAGACAATCCGTACATAGTAAATAATCACAAGCAAGTACCCAACATTCCATACACTGTTAACAATGACGATCAAAGTTTCTGACAGTTGCAAGTGACAATCACGAGCGAAACTCCATACAGTATACACAATAACAATGGTGATTTCGCAACACAACGATGTAACAACACGAGTCATTAACACGGCAACATACAGGATATCCACGGAACTCGGGACACCAACAACGAATTAATCATTAACTACACGCAGAAGATACCGATCTCGACGCCGTAATTAACAACAAACACTGGTCGCCGCGTCAATTTCTCACGCACACAACCGGACGAACACGCTCCGCAACCCAGCGAGTAAAAAAAAACACACGATCGCAACCCGGCACACGCAAGATGGGTGAAAATTATTATTATTTTTCTTGGGGCCGGGTGCTTGTCATGTCATGACTCGCCTTGAAAACTGTGCATAGCAGAGGGCGGCAAGGTGGAGCACTGGGACGGCCCGAAGAATCTTCCATGGTGAACACGGCCTGCTCTTGCGAACGAACTCCCCCTCTGCAGGCGTTGATGTCGGCGGGAGCGGCATTTCGGCAGCAGGAGCGGCGTTTTGGTGGGAACAGCGCACCGACCTGCCGCCGAAATGGCGGGAACGGTGTTTTGGCGGGAACAGCGCCCCGACCAGCCGCCGAAATGGCGGGAACGGCGTTTTGGCGGGAACAGCGCCCCGACCAGCCGCCGAAATGGCGGGAACGGTGTTTTGGCGGGAACAGCGCCCCGACCAGCCGCCGAAATGGCGGGCCCACCGCGTGGCCCGCATGCCCGGGCCTCCCCCGCCAGCCCCCGCAGCGACGATGGTGTCCTCTCGCCGCGGCTCCATCGCTCCGTTCCCGATGGCGGCGAAGCAGCAGTGCGATGCAAGTCCCACCGCTCCGCGTGCAGCGCCATCTCTCTCTCTCTCTGTCACCGGGGCTGCCATCCCCGGGGCTGTCCGAAGGACGGTCGTCACACCATCCCCGTCGTACGAAGACGTCCAGATGAGTTTTGTATTTGTTTTTCGTGTGCCCATTTTACTTCCCCAGGATAACACCTAGCAATATTTATTTTTCCACAACTGACGCCAAATGTAGTGGGTTCAATTTAGGCGCACACACTTCTTGGGAGGCAACACTCATTTATTAATTAACACAACGTTTACTCAACAGTTACTCTTTCTCTACACATAGGGTGGTGACCACCGACCTACACTAGCTAACACACCGTTGTATTTTAGCCGCTCTCCAGCGTGACCCAGCCAGGTGGCTGCTGGCAGTCCGCTCACTGTAGGTCTTCTCTTCTGGCATCTTCACGAGGTGTCTTCATTCTTCTCAGGAACAGCCCTGCTCTGCCTTCACACCACCCTTATATCTCGTCTCTCTGGCGTGGCCGGCTCCGCCCAGGCCACGCCTCCCTTCCCAGGCCACGCCTCACTTCCCAGGCCACGCCTCCCTTCCCAGGCCACGCCTCACTTCCCAGGCCACGCCTCCCTTCCCAGGCCACGCCTCACTTCCCAGGCCACGCCTCACTTCCCAGGCCACGCCTCACTTCCCCCACCTCTGGGAAGGTCCGGATCCCTCCAGCACGTGACCCCCAGGCACCCCCTTGGGGCCCCCAGCCCTCGTACGGGCCAACACAGTAGTGACCGTTCTGTCACTACATCACCCCCTCCTGTATAAACACACAGCCGTCCCCGGCTGTAACACAACTGTGAACATCGAAAAGGTGTGCCTCCGAACCAGCAACATCAATAAATGACCGGCGACCGATAAGAAATACAATCACGTAATATATACAGAATCGACGAGGGTAAAAGGGAACCGCATAGAAAACGGGGAATTAACAACAAATATACATGAAAACTGGCTAACCCACTTACGCTACAGCACAGCCCCCCCACCGTTAGAATCACGCATGCAATGACAGTCACCCGTTAGCACCCCCCCGCCTTTCCGACGTGGCGTCACAACCAGTAGCACGCGTCGGCCATATCGGGGGGGGGATTTCCATGTTACCCCCCCACCGCCTTTCCGACGCGGCGTCACAACCAGTAGCACACGTCGGCCATATCGGTGGGATTTTAACCCAGTCTCTATCCAAGACTCGCATCGCAGCATATAGCTGTACCGACCGAGCTGAGATGACCCAGTCTCTCTCCCAGACTCGCATCGCAGCATATAGCTGTACCGACCGAGCTGAGACGACCCATCGTTCACTCACTGCACAACATGCACCCTAACAACTGAGGGAAACAGTCTCAACGTAACAGGCCAACTCCACCCGAACCTTACGAATCTCCAGCCCACTGTTTCAACGCGCCTCAGAGGGTCTCAACCTCCGAGCCGTCAGGTCAAGCTGTCAGCCATAGCATGACGGGACCACCCTCCCTGAGCCATGTGAGCGCACAGCCCACAAGGCTAGACAAGCCACAGAGTGTCTCGCTCTCCGGGCTGTCAGGTCAAGCCGTCAGCCATTGCATGACGGGACCACACTCTCCGAGCCATGTGAGCGCACAGCCCACTAGGCTAGACATGCCACGGAGTGTTTCAATCTCCGGGCTGTCAGGTCAAGCCGTCAGGCACAGCATGACGGGACCACACTCTCCGAGCCATGTGAGCGCACAGCCCACTAGGCTAGACATACCACGGAGTGTTTCAAGCTCCGGGCTGTCAGGTCAAGCCGTCAGCCATAGCATGACGGGACCACACTCTCCGAGCCATGTGAGCGCACAGCCCACTAGGCTAGACATACCACGGAGTGTTTCAAGCTCCGGGCTGTCAGGTCAAGCCGTCAGCCATAGCATGACGGGACCACACTCTCCGAGCCATGTGAGCGCACAGCCCACTAGGCTAGACATACCACGGAGTGTTTCAATCTCCGGGCTGTCAGGTCAAGCCGTCAGCCATAGCATGACGGGACCACAACGTTCATGTTAGACACGCAACACTCACTGGGCCATCCTGGTCAGGACCTGCGCCCCAAGATAGTGACAGCCAGCAGCACAATTCCAAATCCCTGGCAGCATGTCACCATCGCAATTTAACACCATCACAACACATACAATTTGAATTATGATCCCCCACAGAACTAATCCAATGCCGAACAGGTACGCACAATTTTTTTTTTTTTGACGATCCCGAATATTCAATGGTCACAACAATACACCTCACATCCCGTATCCGTACACATCATCTCCGAGACTCGCATTGCAGCAATGCAGCTGTACCAACCGAGTGGAGAGAGCAATGCAATTTGACGGCAATTAACGGAAACGCACCCCCGATCCATGTAGAACACAAGGAGCATTCCCGCACAAAAGACATCATCTGTGCAACAACGGACAGAAACCAACCAGTGAGTTTGAAACAAACCGAACCTGTCACTTCAAAATCCCCTTCAACATTAACCATGGGACTCAGGGCATTCGAATTTTGAGAGAAAAAAACTGTACACAAACCCCAAGAATCGCCGAATTGATTAATACAGTATATGCAGTATACGAAGTTCGTACAGTCAATCATTTGGCACAATGCACCATCCAGTCCCCACATGGCAACACACACAATCAATACTCCAGACAATCCGTACATAGTAAATAATCACAAGCAAGTACCCAACATTCCATACACTGTTAACAATGACGATCAAAGTTTCTGACAGTTGCAAGTGACAATCACGAGCGAAACTCCATACAGTATACACAATAACAATGGTGATTTCGCAACACAACGATGTAACAACACGAGTCATTAACACGGCAACATACAGGATATCCACGGAACTCGGGACACCAACAACGAATTAATCATTAACTACACGCAGAAGATACCGATCTCGACGCCGTAATTAACAACAAACACTGGTCGCCGCGTCAATTTCTCACGCACACAACCGGACGAACACGCTCCGCAACCCAGCGAGTAAAAAAAAACACACGATCGCAACCCGGCACACGCAAGATGGGTGAAAATTATTATTATTTTTCTTGGGGCCGGGTGCTTGTCATGTCATGACTCGCCTTGAAAACTGTGCATAGCAGAGGGCGGCAAGGTGGAGCACTGGGACGGCCCGAAGAATCTTCCATGGTGAACACGGCCTGCTCTTGCGAACGAACTCCCCCTCTGCAGGCGTTGATGTCGGCGGGAGCGGCATTTCGGCAGCAGGAGCGGCGTTTTGGTGGGAACAGCGCACCGACCTGCCGCCGAAATGGCGGGAACGGTGTTTTGGCGGGAACAGCGCCCCGACCAGCCGCCGAAATGGCGGGAACGGCGTTTTGGCGGGAACAGCGCCCCGACCAGCCGCCGAAATGGCGGGAACGGTGTTTTGGCGGGAACAGCGCCCCGACCAGCCGCCGAAATGGCGGGCCCACCGCGTGGCCCGCATGCCCGGGCCTCCCCCGCCAGCCCCCGCAGCGACGATGGTGTCCTCTCGCCGCGGCTCCATCGCTCCGTTCCCGATGGCGGCGAAGCAGCAGTGCGATGCAAGTCCCACCGCTCCGCGTGCAGCGCCATCTCTCTCTCTCTCTGTCACCGGGGCTGCCATCCCCGGGGCTGTCCGAAGGACGGTCGTCACACCATCCCCGTCGTACGAAGACGTCCAGATGAGTTTTGTATTTGTTTTTCGTGTGCCCATTTTACTTCCCCAGGATAACACCTAGCAATATTTATTTTTCCACAACTGACGCCAAATGTAGTGGGTTCAATTTAGGCGCACACACTTCTTGGGAGGCAACACTCATTTATTAATTAACACAACGTTTACTCAACAGTTACTCTTTCTCTACACATAGGGTGGTGACCACCGACCTACACTAGCTAACACACCGTTGTATTTTAGCCGCTCTCCAGCGTGACCCAGCCAGGTGGCTGCTGGCAGTCCGCTCACTGTAGGTCTTCTCTTCTGGCATCTTCACGAGGTGTCTTCATTCTTCTCAGGAACAGCCCTGCTCTGCCTTCACACCACCCTTATATCTCGTCTCTCTGGCGTGGCCGGCTCCGCCCAGGCCACGCCTCCCTTCCCAGGCCACGCCTCACTTCCCAGGCCACGCCTCCCTTCCCAGGCCACGCCTCACTTCCCAGGCCACGCCTCACTTCCCAGGCCACGCCTCACTTCCCAGGCCACGCCTCACTTCCCCCACCTCTGGGAAGGTCCGGATCCCTCCAGCACGTGACCCCCCAGGCACCCCCTTGGGGCCCCCAGCCCTCGTACGGGCCAACACAGTAGTGACCGTTCTGTCACTACACAGACACACACACATACACTCACTCACACATACACACACACAAATACACACTCACACATACATACATAGGAAATCACTCACACATACATACATACAGACAATCACTCCAACATACATACAGACACACACTCACACATACATACATACAGACACATACAGACACACACATACAGATACACACACACTCGTACATACAGTAAACAATAAACATACTAATACACGTCATCACCAATACCAAAATGATAACTCTAACCATCATCATCGTAGCCACCACCAACACTCTCACCACCACCACTCTCACCACCACTACCATCACCACCACCACCACTCTCACCACCACCATCACCACCACCACAACCACCACCACTCTCACCACCATCACCACCACCACCACTCTCACCACCATCATCACCACCACCACTCTCACCACCACCACTCTCACCACCACCACTCTCACCACCACCACTCTCACCACCACCACCACCATCACCACCACCATCACCACCACCATTCTCACCACCACCATTCTCACCACCACCACCACCACCATCACCACCACCACCACTAACCACCACCACCACCACCATCACCACCATCACCACCACCACAACCACCACCACTCTCACCACCACCATCATCACCACCACCACTCTCACCACCACCATCACCACCATCACCACCACCACCACTCTCACCACCATCACCACCACCACCACTCTCACCACCATCATCACCACCACCACTCTCACCACCACCACTCTCACCACCACCACTCTCACCACCACCACCACCATCACCACCACCATCACCACCACCATTCTCACCACCACCATTCTCACCACCACCACCACCACCATCACCACCACCACCACTAACCACCACCACCACCACCATCACCACCATCACCACCACCACAACCACCACCACTCTCACCACCACCATCATCACCACCACCACTCTCACCACCACCATCACCACCATCACCACCACCACCACTCTCACCACCATCACCACCACCACCACTCTCACCACCATCATCACCACCACCACTCTCACCACCACCACTCTCACCACCACCACTCTCACCACCACCACCACCATCACCACCACCATCACCACCACCATTCTCACCACCACCATTCTCACCACCACCACCACCACCATCACCACCACCACCACTAACCACCACCACCACCACCATCACCACCATCACCACCACCACCACTAACCACCACCACTCTCACCACCACCACCACCACCACTCTCATCACCACCACCATCATCACCACCACCACTCTCACCACCACCACTCTTACCACCACCACCATCACCACCACCATCACCACCATCACCACTATCACCACACCACCACCACCACCATCACCACCATCCCCATCACCACCATCACCACCAACACCATCACCACCACCACTCTCACCATCACCACCATCACCATCACCACCACCACCACTCTCACCACCACCACTGTATCACCATCACCACCATCATCATCACCGCCACCACTCTCACCATCATCACTCTCACCACCATCATCACCATCATCACCATCACCACCACCATCATCATCATCTTCTCTACCACAATAGTCAACCACCACCACCATCATCACTCGAACCACCATCACTCTAACCACCATCACTATCATCCTAACCACCACCACCACCATCACTCTCACCACCATCACCATCACCACCACCACCACCATCTTCATCTTCTCTACCACAATAGTCACCACCACCATCACCACTCGAACCACCATCACTCTAACCACCATCACTATCATCCTAACCACCACCACCACCATCATCATCTTCTCTACCACAATAGTCAACCACCACCACCATCATCATCTTCTCTACTACAATAGTCAACCACTACCACCACCACCATCATCACTCTAACCACCATCACTCTAACCACCATCACTATCATCCTAACCACCACCACCATCATCATCTTCTCTACCACAATAGTCAACCACCACCACCACCATCATCTTCTCTACTACAATAGTCAACCACTACCACCACCACCATCATCACTCTAACCACCATCACTCTAACCACCATCACTATCATCCTAACCACCACCACCACCACCATCATCATCTTCTCTACCACAATAGTCAACCACCACCACCACCACCATCATCTTCTCTACTACAATAGTCAACCACTACCACCACCACCATCATCACTCTAACCACCATCACTCTAACCACCATCACTATCATCCTAACCACCACCACCACCATCATCATCTTCTCTACCACAATAGTCAACCACCACCACCACCACCACCATCATCTTCTCTACTACAATAGTCAACCACTACCACCACCACCATCATCACTCTAACCACCATCACTCTAACCACCATCACTATCATCCTAACCACCACCACCACCACCATCATCATCTTCTCTACCACAATAGTCAACCACCACCATCACCACTCGAACCACCGTCACTCTAACCACCACCACTATCATCCTAACCACCACCACCACCACCATCATCATCTTGTCTACCACAATAGTCACCCCCACCACCATCATCGTCATACTCACACAAGCCTTGCACAATCACCGCCGTGGTGGCTATGAGGACCACCAACACCCCTGCTGCCATCATGGCTCTCTCCTGCCGACGTGATGATGCTGGTGATGGTGGTGGTGATGGTGATGTTGGTGGTGAGGATGGTGGTGAGGATGGTGGTGGGGGTGTTCGCGTCCTGGGTTGTGCGACTTCTCTGGCGCGTGAACAGCGCGTGGGTGGTGGAGGGAGTGCGTGGATTAGTGGGTGGAGGGGTGGGGGAGTGAGTGAGTGTGTGAGTGTTTGTGTTGATGAGTGTGTGTGAGAGTGTGTGTGTGTGAGTGTGTGTGTGAGTGCGTGGATTAGTGGGTGGAGGGGTGGGGGAGTGAGTGAGTGTGTGAGTGTTTGTGTTGATGAGTGTGTGTGAGAGTGTGTGTGTGTGAGTGTGTGTGAGTGTGTGTGAGTGAGTGTGAGTGTTTGTGAGTGTTTGTGAGTGTGTGAGTGAGTGTGTGTGAGTGTGTGAGTGTGTGTGAGAGTGTAACTGTGTGTGTGTGAGAGTGTGAGTGTGTGTGAGTGTGTGAGTGTGTGAGTGCGTGGATTAGTGGGTGGAGGGGTGGGGGAGTGAGTGAGTGTGTGAGTGTTTGTGTTGATGAGTGTGTGTGAGAGTGTGTGTGTGTGAGTGAGTGTGAGTGTGTGTGAGTGAGTGTGAGTGTTTGTGAGTGTGTGAGTGTGAGTGTGTGAGTGTGTGAGTGTGTGTGAGAGTGTAACTGTGTGTGTGTGAGAGTGTGAGTGTGTGTGAGTGTGTGTGAGTGTGTGAGTGCGTGGATTAGTGGGTGGAGGGGTGGGGGAGTGAGTGAGTGTGTGAGTGTTTGTGTTGATGAGTGTGTGTGAGAGTGTGTGTGTGTGAGTGAGTGTGAGTGTGTGTGAGTGTGTGAGTGTGTGTGAGAGTGTAACTGTGTGTGTGTGAGAGTGTGAGTGTGTGTGAGTGTGTGAGTGCGTGGATTAGTGGGTGGGGGGTGGGGGGTGGGGGAGTGTTTGTGTGTGTGAGTGTTTGTGTTGATGAGTGTGTGTGAGAGTGTGTGTGTGTGAGTGAGTGTGAGTGTGTGTGAGTGTGTGAGTGTGTGTGAGAGTGTAACTGTGTGTGTGTGAGAGTGTGAGTGTGTGTGAGTGTGTGTGAGTGTGTTGATGAATGTGTATGAGTGTGTGTGTGCGTGTGAGTGTGTGTGTGAGTGTGTGAGTGTTTGTGTTGATGAGTGTGTGTGAGAGTGTGTGTGTGTGAGTGTGTGTGAGTGTGTGTGAGTGTTTGTGAGTGTTTGTGAGTGTGTGAGTGTGTGTGAGAGTGTAACTGTGTGTGTGTGTGAGAGTGTGAGTGTGTGTGAGTGTGTGTGAGTGTGTGTGAGTGTGTGTGAGTGTGTTGATGAATGTGTATGAGTGTGTGTGTGTGAGTGTGTGTGAGTGTGTGTGAGTGTGTGTGTGAGTGTTTGTGAGTGAGTGTTTGTGTGTGTGAGTGTTTGTGAGTGTGTGTGAGTGTGTGAGTGAGTGTGTGAGTGTGTTTGAGAGTGTAACTGTGCGTGTGTGTGAGTGTGTGTGAGTGTGTGTGAGTGTGTTGATGAATGTGTATGAGTGTGTGTGTGTGTGAGTGTGTGTGAGTGTGTGTGTGAGTGTTTGTGAGTGTTTGTGTGTGTGAGTGTTTGTGAGTGTGTGTGAGTGTGTGAGTGAGTGTGTGAGTGTGTTTGAGAGTGTAACTGTGCGTGTGTGTGAGTGTGTGTGAGTGTGTGTGAGTGTGTTCATGAATGTGTATGAGTGTGTGTGTGTGCGTGTGAGTGTGTGTGAGTGAGTCAGTGTGTGTGAGAGTGTGTGAGTGTTTGTGAGTGAGTGTTTGTGTGTGAGTGTGTGTTGACGAGTGTGTGCGAGTGTGTGTGAGAGTGTAACTGTGTGTGTGTGTGCGTGAGTGTGTTAGTGTGTTGATGAGTATGTGTGAGTGTGTGTGAGAGTGTGAGTGTGTGTGAGTGTGTGTGTGAGTGTGTATGAGTGTGTGTGAGTGTGTTGATGAATGTGTATGAGTGTGTGTGTGTGTGTGCGTGTGAGTGTGTGTGAGTGTGTGTGAGTGTGTGTGAGTGTGTGTGAGTGTGTGAGTGAGTGTGTGTGAGTGTGTGTGTGTCAGTGTTTGTGTGAGTGTGTGTGAGTGTGTGTGTCTTCTCGGCCACAGTCATTCCCTCCCTTCTCTACGCTTGCGAAACGTGGACCCCCCTAATGGAGCATCTTCGCCGGTTGGAAACATTTAGGCTGGCCTGCCTACGATCCATCCTGGGTTTAACCAGGCTGGATTGTGTGAGGCGCTCACAAATCCTTGAAAGATCTGGGCAAAGTCTCATCGGTGAGCTCCTCCGGCAGGCAAGGCTGCGTTGGCTGGGTCATGTAGCCCACATGCCCAGCCACCGCATGCCTATGGAGTGATGTGGTACGGGAGGACGTGGAGCTGAGTGGACTTGCCGATGACTGGTACCAGCGGTGTCAAGATCGGCCTCTGTGGAGGAGGCTCGTGAAGGACGCTACTGGGCAGTTGGAGGCAGTCGCCCTCCAACAACAATGGAGGGCGGAGGAGCGACGCTCACAACAACGAGCGGAGCGCCGCATAGCTAAAGTACTGTGCAAATTGCTGGGCTCATCTAGCCTGGTTAAACCCAGGATGGGTCGTAGGCAGGCCAGCCTAAATGTTTTCCAATCAGCGAAGATGCTCCATTAGGGGGTCCACGTTTCGCAAGCGTAGAGAAGGGAGGGAATGACCGTGGCCGAGAAGACCTGAAGCTTCGTGCAGAGCGACAGACCAGGTAGCTTCCACACAGCGTTACGCAACCAATGAAAAGATATTGCCGCTCGACTGATTCTGAGCGAGACCTCTGCTGTCAAACCAGAGCCGGTCATAAGTACACTGCCCAGGGAAACTCTCAACTCTCTCCACAACTGCCCCATCACCGATTGAGAGTTGTGGGGGTGGAGTGCCCGATGGTACAAAATACCCAGGCAGGTGCTTAGTTTTTTTGGGGCTGATGGTAAGGCCCCACCTCTTAGTGGCAAGCTCCAGGTTCAGCAGCAGCGCCTCCAACTCCTCCTCTGAGTGAGCGGCAATTACCAGATCATCGGCATACATAACATGGTTGATCAATAGGGAGCCATCCCTTGACCGCACCCGGGCATCGATCAGCCTCCCATTGTGTCTGTACCAGATGGATATTCTTCTAGTACACAGCCATCAAAGGCTTCGCAAACTACGTGGTCGAAAAACATGTTAAAATAATGTGGGAGCCAGAGGACATCCCTGTCGCACCCCAAGGTGAACAGGGAATGGCTCCGACTCCCGGCCACGTAGTTTTACCCGGGCCCGCTCACCATCATGAAGGTCCTTAATGATCATGAGCAGAGGGTCAGGGACTCCGAAAGCACGAAGAACAACCCAGAGCCCAGGCCTACTGATGGTATCATAGGCCTTGACCAGGTCAATAAAGCAGAGACGTTTACACACCGCACCAGGTACTAACACACCTCTGCTGTAGCAGACGGACAGAAAATATGGCATCTGTGCAGGACCGCCCTTTCCTGAAACCGCATTGGGGCTCCGCAAGCCTCTCCTCAGCGTGCCTAGCAAGGCGATGTTGAATAATCCTTGCCAGGACCTTACCCGGCACACTGAGGAGTGAGATGCCCCTGTAGTTGTTACAGTCTGTGCGGTCCCCCTTCTTAAAGAGGGGGACCACCAGGGCATCCTTCCAGTCCTGCGGAACCCGTCCAGTGGTCCAGACTGTTGTTATGATGTCATGTAGGGCAGTATGTGCACAAACGCCACCCTCCCTCAGCATTTCGCTTGGGAGATCATCTCAGCCCGGTGCCTTTCCTGGTCTCAGACTCTGGATCGCCTTCAGTACTTCCTCAACAGATGGCACCTCAGCCAGCCACTCACAGGGGGTGACTTCTTCCTCCAATATATGAGGCACCGCAGCCTCAGCAGGGTCATCCCAACTTTGTGCCACGATGTTTTCCATGCCGAGGGACAACTGCCTGAGTGAAAGTCCTAAACCTCACCCACACACATCCCCCCCACACACACAGCCCCCCCCCACATACACTCCCCTCCACACACACACATCCAGACACACACACACACCCATACACACCCCCCCCCCCCACACACACTCCCACACCTACACGGACCCACAACCTCCACACACACCCACACACACATACACACCCATACACACACCCCCAAACACACACCCACACACACTCCCACACACACACGCCCACACAGACACCCACACACACTCCCACACACACACCCCCACACACCCCGACACACACCCTCCCCCCACACACACACCCCCACACACCCACACACACCCCCACACACACACATACCCCCCCCACACACACACACCCACACCCACACACACCCCCCCACACACACACACCCCCACACACCCACACACACCCCCACACACACACATACCCCCCCCCACACACACACACCCACACCCACACACACCCCCCCACACACACACACCCCCACACCCCCACACACACCCCCACATACACACACACACCCCCCACACACACATACCCCCCCCCCCCACACACACACACCCACACCCACACACACCCCCCCACACACACACACCCCCACACACCCACACACACACACCCACACCCCCCCACAGACACACCCCCCCCACACACACACCCCCACACACCCACACACAAACACACTCCCACACCCCCACACACACATCCCCCACACACACACCCCCACACACCCACACACACCCCCCACACACACCCACACACACCCTACAGACCCCAACACCCCCACACACACCCCCACACACCCACACCCTCCACGTGATTCTCTCTCTCAAGGCAATTGCAACATCTCTGCAAGTCCAGGCCATGTGCTTCTCGTTAAAGCGCCGTGCGCGTAGCAGCTACGGAACGATCTGTGCACGTAACGGGAACCACATGTGCACACGCACACACACACAAACATGTACACACACACACACCCACACACGCAAACATGTACACACACACACACGCACACACACACGCACACGCACACACACAAACATGTACACACACACACGCGTACACGCAAACATGTACACACACACAAACATGTACACGCACACAAACATGTACACACACACACGCATACACGCAAACATGTACACACACGCACACATAAACATGTACACACACACAAACATGTACACACACACACGCACACACACACACAAACATGTACACACACGCACACACACAAACATGTACACACATATACACACATGTACACACGCACACACACACACACAAACATGTACACACACACACACACGCACACACACAAACATGTACACACACACACGCGTACACGCAAACATGTACACACACATATACACACACACGTATACACACATGTACACACACACGCATACACGCAAACATGTACACACACACAAACATGTACATACACACACGCGTACACACAAACACGCACACACACACACGCACACGTATAGACACACACACACACACAAATATGTACATACACACACACGCACACACACACAAACATGTACACACACATATATACACACACACATGTACACGCACACACGTGTATATACACACACACGCACACACGTGTATATACCCACACGCACAGACATGTACACAGGACAAAGCTCCCCCGTGTAGCCTCTAACAGGCTGTAGGGGCAAGTGCTGTTAGTAGCGAGTAGCAGCAGCACCTGTGACGGCTACTGGCACTGTGGCACAAGAGGGGGAATCACGCCCGGCCGCCTTTGTCTCCCCAGTGGCGATGTTCACTACACACCGCTACACCAGCTACTCGTTTGAGACCGAGTCGACCTAGGGGAGGCCCAGGACCGGTTTAGATAATCGTCACCGGTGGTGTTGGTGGCCGTGAGCGGGAATTGAACCCGGGTCGCCGGGTTCGTAGCGCAGCGTAGCGCTAACCACTACACCCACCGCTCCCCACACACACACGCACGTACACACACGTGTGTGTGTACGTGTGTGTGTTTACATGTGTATATACATGTGTGTAGTAGATTTTCACACACTCTTGAAGGACGCTGCTACTGCTGGGCAGTAGGAGGCAGTCGCCCTCCAACAACAACGGAGGGCGGAGGAGCGACGCTCACAACAACGAGCGGAGCACCGGGCGGATAAAATACACAGTTGGGGGGTACCGCTGGTGGTGCATCTACCGGTCATCTCAGTCGGTCAACCCGTGGCACCTGCTGGGTCTGTCCCGTGACCTCCTCCTGCACCTAGCCTGGCACAGTAGGGGGTACAGCTGGTGGTGCATCTACCGGTCATCTCAGTCGGTCAACCCGTGGCACCTGCTGGGTCTGTCCCGTGACCTCCTCCTGCACCTAGCCTGGCACAGTAGGGGGCACAGCTGGTGGTGCATCTAGCGGTCATCTCAGTCGGTCAACCCGTGGCACCTGCTGGGTCTGTCCCGTGACCTCCTCCTGCACCTAACCTGGCACAGTAGGGGGGTACAGCTGGTGGTGTATCTACCGGTCATCTCAGTCGGCCAACCCGTGGCACCTGCTGGGTCTGTCCCGTGACCTCCTCCTGCACCTAGCCTGGCACATTAGGGGGGTACAGCTGGTGGTGCATCTACCGGTCATCTCAGTCGGCCAACCCGTGGCACCTGCTGGGTCTGTCCCGTGACCTCCTCCTGCACCTAGCCTGGCACAAGCGCCGCGGTGACGTCAAACCGTCGTTTAGTGGCGAATGGCGGTTGTTGGTATTGGTGTGTTGGTATCAGTGGCGGCTCCTGCAAAATCTCTCAGGGGGGGCAAATGTCTGGATGATTGATAAGGATAAGGTCCACCCATGCAATGGATAAATTAACAGCTTAAGCATGTAAAGGCAACTTCACTTCTTTAATATTAATGAAAAATAAAGTGACTCTTACAATACATCTTGTTTGTTTCTATACTCACTATTAATACAATCCACTGAAGTTTCTTTTATTAAAGATTCCACTAGGTGGCGACAAATTATATTGTTGGATGAAACGTGCTTATGTATGATGACGTAAGCACGTATGATGACGTAAGCACGTTCGGGCGAGCCCTCCCGGAAGCCATAGAGAATGAATTGCAGCGCCCCCATTCGAAAAAAACATCTTTGAATGTAAGTCCATGGGGCCACTCGGGGCGATTCTCAGCCGGAGTGAAATCGCCCAAAAAGAGGCGGTAGTCCACAGAACGTGACATGACGCTGATTGGACTATATCCAGAGGATGCACAGTGACGGCTAGCGTGACTCTGTGGTTCAATGACATTGGTGGTGCGTCGCCCAATCGCCCTAATGAAGAAACCGCCCCTGGTTGGTATGTATGTATACGAGTATGAGTGTGTGTATGTATATGAGTGCAGAACCTGGAGCGTGCCACTAAGAGGTGGGGCCTTACCATCAGTCCCACCAAAACTAAGCACCTGCCTGGATATTTTGTGCCATCGGACACTCCACCCCCACAACTCCCAATCGGTGATGGGGCAGTTGTGGAGAGAGTGGAGAGTTTCCCATACCTGGGCAGTGTGCTCATGACCGGCTCTGGTTTGACAGCAGAGGTCTCACTCCGAATCAGTCGAGCTTCATTATATTTTCATCGGTTGCGTAACGCTGTGTGGAAGCTACCTGGTCTGTCGCTCCGCACGAAGCTTTGGGTCTTCTCGGCCACAGTCATTCCCTCCCTTCTCTACGCTTGCAAAACGTGGACTCTTTAATGGAACATCTTTGCCGGTTAGAAACATTCAGGCTGGCCTGTTTACGATCCATCCTCAGTTTAAGCAGGCTGCATTGTGTGAGGAGCTCACAAATCCTTCAAAGATCTGGACAAAGTCCCATCGGTGAGCTCCTCCTGCAGGCAAGGCTGCGTTGGATGGGTCATGTAGCCCGCATGCCCAGCCACCGCATGCCTAAACAGCTTTTGTTCGGCCGGATTGAGGGGGTTAAACGGGCGTGGCACGGGCTCGAGAAGAGATGGAGTGATGTGGTACAGGAGGACGTGGAGCTGAGTGGACTTAATGATGACTGGTACCAGCGGTGTCAAGATCGGCCTCTGTGGAGGAGGCTCGTGAAGGACGCTACTGGGCAGTTGGAGGCAGTCGCCCTCCAACAACAACGGAGGGCGGAGGAGCGACGCTCACAACAACGAGCGGAGCGCCGGGTGGCTAAAGCACAGCAAGTTGGCACAGTAGGGGGCACAGGTGGTGCATCAGCCAGTCATCTCGGTCATCTCAGTCAGTCGACCCGTGGCACCTGCTGGGTCTGCCCCGTGACCTCCTGCCAGCGGGCGTTCGACACTTCACGTGGCCTCAAGGTGCACATGGCCTGGCACAAGCGTCGTGGTGACGTCACCGCCACTTAGTGGCGAATGGCGGTTGTTGTTGTTGTTGAATGAGTGGAGTTTGTGTTCATTCCCTCGCCGAGACCCACATCATCAGTCATCACCACCAGGGTGATGCACAGGGACAGGTGCCATTACCACCACGATCGTCACCATCACCACCATCACCACCATCACCATCTTCACCATCTTCACCACCATCACCACCATCACCACCACCATCATCATCTCCACCACCACCATCACCACTACCACCATCACCACCATCACCACCACCACCATCACCACCATCACTACTACCACCATCACCACCATCATCATCATCTCAACCACCACCATCACCACCACCACCATCACCACCACCATCACCACCACCATCACCACCACCACCATCACCACCACCATCACCACCATCATCATCATCTCAACCACCACCATCACCACTATCACCACCACCATCACCACCACCATCACCACCATCACCATCACCACCATCACCACCACCATCATCATCTCCACCACCACCACCATCACCACCACCATCACCACCATCACCACCATCACCATCACCACCATCACCACCACCATCACCACCACCACCACCATCATCATCTCCACCACCACCATCACCACCACCACCATCATCATCTCCACCACCACCACCATCACCACCATCACCACCATCACCATCACCACCACCATCACCACCACCATCACCACCACCACCACCATCATCATCTCCACCACCACCATCACCACCACCACCACCACCATCACCACCACCACCTCCACCACCACCATCATCATCTCCACCACCACCATCACCACCACCACGACCACCAGCACCACCACAACGAAGGAATCCTATAAATATGTGTGTATTCATCATCCGAGCAGCACCATCCAACATCACCACCACCACCATCGTCATCACCATCACCACCACCATCGTCACCACCATCACCACCATCACTGCCGTCCGTCGCTCTGCGTGAGGAGGCACAAAGGCAAAGCTCCCCCGTGTAGCCTTCGGCAAGCTCGCCCGGCCGCCTTTGTCTCCCCGGCGATGATGTTCGCAACGCAGCCGCAAGCGGGGGGGGGGAGAGGCAAGGGAGAGGGTGAGAGAGGGGAGAGGGTGGGGGGAGAGGGAAGGGGGGCAGGGGAGAGGGTGGGGGGAGAGGGGGGGCAGGGGAGAGGGTGGGGGGAGAGGCAGGGGAGAGGGAAGGGGGGCAGGGGAGAGGGGGGGGGGGCAGGGGAGAGAGAGGCAGGGGAGAGGGGGGAGAGGGAGGGCAGGGGAGAGGGTGGGGGGAGAGGCAGGGGAGAGGGAAGAGAGGCAGGGGAGAGGGGGGGGGCAGGGGAGAGGGGAGAGAGGCAGGGGAGAGGGGGGGCAGGGGAGAGGGGAGAGAGGCAGGGGAGAGGGGGGGGGAGAGAGGCAGGGGAGAGGGGGGGGGGCAGGGGAGAGGGGAGAGAGGCAGGGGAGAGGGGGGGGGAGAGAGGGTGGGGAGAGAGGGTGGGGGGAGAGGGGGGTGGGGGGAGAGGCAGGGGAGAGGGGGGGCAGGGGAGAGGGGAGAGAGGCAGGGGAGAGGGGGGGGGGAGAGGCAGGGGAGAGGGGGGGGCAGGGGAGAGGAGAGAGAGGCAGGGGAGAGGGGGGGGAGAGAGGGTGGGGAGAGAGGGTGGGGGGAGAGGGGGGTGGGGGGAGAGAGGCAGGGGAGAGGGGGGGCAGGGGAGAGGGGAGAGAGGCAGGGGAGAGGGGGGGGCAGGGGAGAGGGGAGAGAGGCAGGGGAGAGGGGGGGGGAGAGAGGCAGGGGAGAGGGGGGGGCAGGGGAGAGGGGAGAGAGGCAGGGGAGAGGGGGGGGAGAGAGGGTGGGGAGAGAGGGTGGGGGGAGAGGGGGGTGGGGGAGAGGCAGGGGAGAGGGGGGGCAGGGGAGAGGGGAGAGAGGCAGGGGAGAGGGGGGGCAGGGGAGAGGGGAGAGAGGCAGGGGAGAGGGGGGGCAGGGGAGAGGGGAGAGAGGCAGGGGAGAGGGGGGGCAGGGGAGAGGGGAGAGAGGCAGGGGAGAGAGGGGGGCAGGGGAGAGGGGCAGGGGAGAGGCAGTCGGGCAGTTGGTCAGGCGGTCGGGCGGTCAGCCATGCTGATGGGCGGGTGTGTATGCTGTGTGTGGCTATGTGTACACACGTGTATCGGTGTGTGTGTATGCTGCGTGTGTGCTGCGTGTGCTGCTGCTTGTGCTGGCTATGGTGCCGCTGAGTAGGGGCAGCCGAGGAACTCGAGGCGCAGCACGATGGCGCTCTCCCACGCCAGCGGGTAGACGCGCACGTAGCGCGCCAGCAGCGGGGGCGCGAGCACGCTGCGAGCGTACGTGTGGTTGTCTCTGTTAGCCACGAACACCTACACACACAGTACACACAGAGTACACACACACTAGTACACACACAACAACAACAACCGCCATTCGCCACTAAGTGGCGGTGACGTCACCACGACGCTTGTGCCAGGCCATGTGCACCTTGAGGCCACGTGAAGTGTCGAACGCCCGCTGGCAGGAGGTCACGGGGCAGACCCAGCAGGTGCCACGGGTCGACTGACTGAGATGACCGAGATGACTGGCTGATGCACCACCTGTGCCCCCTACTGTGCCAACTTGCTGTGCTTTAGCGACCCGGCGCTCCGCTCGTTGTTGTGAGCGTCGCTCCTCCGCCCTCCGTTGTTGTTGGAGGGCGACTGCCTCCAACTGCCCAGTAGCGTCCTTCACGAGCCTCCTCCATTGAGGCCGATCTTGACACCGCTGGTACCAGTCATCGGCAAGTCCACCCAGCTCTACGTCCTCCTGTACCACATCACTCCATCTCTTCTCTAGCCCGTGCCGCGCCCGTTTAGTCCCCTCGATCCGGCCGAACAAAAGCTGTTTGGGCATGCGGTGGCTGGGCATGAAGGGCTACATGACCCAACCAACGCAGCCTTGCCTGCCGGAGGAGCTCACCGATGGGACTTTGTCCAGATCTTTCAAGGATTTGTGAGCTCCTCACACAATCCACCCTGCAGGTTAAACCCAGGATGGATCGTAGGCAGGCCAGCCTAAATGTTTCCAATCGGCGAAGATGCTCCATTAGGGGGGTCCACGTTTCGCAAGCGTAGAGAAGGGAGGGAATGACTGTGGCTGAGAAGACCTAAAGCTTCGTGCGGAGCGACAGACCAGGTAGCTTCCACACAGCATTACCCAACTGATGAAAAGATATTGCCGCTCGACTGATTCGGAGTGGGACTTCTGCTGATAAACTGGAGCCGGTCATAAGCACACTGCCCAGGTATGGGAAACTCTCCACTCTCTCCACAACTGCCCCATCACCGATTGGGAGTTGTGGGGGTGGAGTGTCTGATGGTACAAAATACCCAGGCAGGTGCTTAGTTTTGGTGGGGAAACCAAACGACATGTCTCGGACCGCATCCGTGAACATAAGGCAGACCTGAAACACCGTAGGACAAACACCTCAGCCGTGGCAGATCACTGTTACAACTCAGTGGGCTCACATGATATTGACTTCTCCAAGACAGAGGTTCTCTGCAAGCCATCTGGCTACCATGAGAGATTCGTTCATGAGGCGATCCACATCTACAAACACAGAGACAATTTTAACCGAGAAGATGGATTCTGGCTTAGCAATCATTGGAAGGACGTAATAAACCATTTCGATACACATTAGTGTGGGTAGAATAATACATAGTGTTATATTAAAATGTATAAGGTATAGGTTGGTTTACAGCAATACAGTATATAATCTAATGTTGGGTTTATCTATGGCAGTATATAGTACGGTATATGCTCGTGTGATGTAAGAGAATAAAGTTTAGATGGAAGCATATTATATAATTTTTACGACGTAAAATTGTAATGTATTACTTGCTGTTAGTAACTCAGCTTATTTTAGAGTATAGTAAGTACACTGATGGTGCTATGCAGTTTATACTTTAGTTTTTATGTAGTTTATAGTTTAGTTTTCTACGTGGTTGTTGAGTAACTGCAGCTACATATCATTAACATTCCTTTCCTTTGTTACTGCTAATCCCTGCACCCCCCTTGGTGCTGCTGATCCTGCATAATGCATGGGCATAATATGACTTTGAAACCCCCCCGCCCACCTCCTACGCATTTCCATGAATATGCTAAATTCCTCTTCATATGCACATTATTTTTGTTAAGGCGCTCTTCCACCTCCAACGCAGCTTATATATAAGCTCCTAGTTTGGTAGTGTCTCATTCTTCACCTGAAGACGGCTGCTTGCGTTGTAGCCGAAACGTCGTGAGAATTATTTTCTTTTATTATGTTTTATTTTTATTATTTTATTACTTCCCTTCTACGTGACTTTACCGAAAGAACCAAGAAGAGGTGTGTGTGTGTGTGTACACTGTGTGTGTGTACAGGTGTGTGTGTGTACACGTGTGTGTGTGTGTACAGGTGTGTGTGTACAGGTGTGTACAGGTGTGTGTGTACAGTGTGTGTGGTACAGGTGTGTGTGTACACGTGTGTGTGTGTACAGGTGTGTTGTGTACAGGTGTGTGTGTACAGGTGTGTGTGTACAGGTGTGTGTGTACAGGTGTTAGTGTGTACAGGTGAGTGTGTCTGTGTGCCCTGTGTGTGTGTGTACAGGGTGTGTGTGTACAGTGTGTGTGTGTGTGTACCCTGTCAGCGTGTGCCGACGTCTCTCTGTAGGGTGTCCACACCATCCCGTCTCCGCTGTACAGCAGCGTGAACGAGCGCACGTGTGTGTGTACAGGTGTGTACAGGTGTGTGTGTACACTGTGTGTGTACAGGTGTGTACAGGTGTGTGTGTGCAGGTGTGTACAGGGGTGTGTGTACAGGTGTGTGTGTGTACAGGTGTGTGTGTACAGGTGTGTACAGGTGTGTGTGTACAGGTGTGTGTGTGTGCAGGTGTGTGTACAGGTGTGTGTGTACAGGTATGTGTGTGTGTACACGTGTGTGTGTGTACACGTGTGTGTGTAAAGGTGTGTGTACAGGTGTGTGTGTGTACAGGTGTGTGTGTACACTGTGTGTGTACAGGTGTGTGTGTGTACAGGTGTGTGTGTACACTGTGTGTGTACAGGTGTGTGTGTACAGGTGTGTGTGTGTACAGGTGTGTGTGTACAGGTGTGTGTGTACAGGTGTGTGTTTACAGGTGTGTACAGGTGTGTGTGTACATGTGTGTGTGTGTGGTGTGTACAGGTGTGTGTGTGTACATGAGTGTGTGTACAGGTGTGTGTGTACAGGTGTGTGTGTACAGGTGTGTTGTACAGGTGTGTGTGTGTGTACAGGTGTGTGTGTGTAGCGGGTGTTTGTACAGGTGTGTGTGTGTACAGGTGTGGTGTGTACAGGGTGTGTACAGGTGTGTACACACGAGGTGTGTGTACAGGTGTGTAAGGTGTGTGTGTACAGGTGTGTGTGTGTACACACGTGTGTGTGTACAGGTGTGTGTGTGTACAGGTGTGTATGTGTGTACACTGTGTGTGTACCTAGTGTGTGTGTACAGGTGTGTGTGTGTGTACAGGGTGTGTGTGTACACTGTGTGTGTACAGGTGTGTGTGTACAGGTGTGTGTACAGGTGTGTGTACAGATGTGTGTGTGTACACGTGTGTGTGTACAGGTGTGTACAGGTGTGTGTGTGTACAGGTGTGTACAGGTGTGTGTGTACAGGTGTGTGTGTGTACAGGTGTGTGTGTACAGGTGTGTGTGTACAGGTGTGTGTACAGGTGTGTGTGTACACCTGCGTGTGTACAGGTGTGTGTGTACAGGTGTGTGTGTACAGGTGTGTGTGTGTGTATACAGGTGTGTGTGTACAG
>NW_026891375.1:2474578-2486790 GCF_015708825.2 Lethenteron reissneri
GGGTAGAAGGGAGTAAATGGACAGATGGAGATTAGTCCCACACCAGGGTAGAAGGGAGTGAGATGGAACAGATGGAGGTTAGTCCACACACGGGGTAGAAGGGAGTGAGATGGAACAGATGGAGATTAGTCCACACACGGGGTAGAAGGGAGTGAGATGGAACAGATGGAGATTAGTCCACACACGGGGTAGAAGGGAGTGAGATGGAACAGATGGAGATTAGTCCACACACGGGGTAGAAGGGAGTGAAATGGAACAGATGGAGATTAGTCCACACACGGGGTAGAAGGGAGTGAGATGGAATAGATGGAGATTAGTCCACACACGGGGTAGAAGGGAGTGAGATGGAACAGATGGAGATTAGTCCACACACGGGGTAGAAGGGAGTGAGATGGAACAGATGGAGATTAGTCCATACATCAACCCCTCACTGCTGCCTCCACAGCAGTGCTGGGTTACAACCGCCACCACCACCGCAACCACCACCACCGCCATCATCACTACGGCCACCATCATCACTTCCACGACCGCCACCACCACCGCCAACGCCACCACCACCGCCAATGCCACCACCACCGCCTCCTCTGTCACCACCAATGCCCCCACCACCAACGCCACAACCACCACTGCCTTCACCACCGCCACCGCCACCGCCACCACGACCGCCACCACCACTGCCACCACCACTGCCGCCACCACCACCACCGCCACCACCACCACCACCGCCACCACCACCACCACCGCCACCACCACTGCCACCGCCACCACCACCACTGCCTCCACCACCACCACCGCCACCACCACTGCCGCCACCACCACCACCGCCACCGCCACCGCCACCACCACCGCCACCACCACCACTGCCTCCACCACCACCACCGCCGCCTCCACCACCTCGCCAAAACGAAATAACTTAGACGACAGCCGTCACAACAGAAAATTGCACTTTTATTGAGTGAACCGATATAAATGTGCGGATATTTTCTGTAAATTATTCATTCTGCTCTGACTGAAAATCCCACGCGGAGTTCAGACGACCACCCGTTGTTTCGCGTAAACCACCGCCGCCGTCGTCACCATCACCATCATCACCACAACGCTAGTAGTAGTAGTAGTCATACTGGAATAATATTAAATATTTAACCCACGATTTGTGCTCATACCCACAATAGCTACACAAAAAAGTATAAGTTGCTGTAAGTCGTTTCTTGCGTCTCTCCGTTTCTCACTCCGTCTCTCCCCGTTTCGCGTCGAATATTTTTTGTAAATTTTTTAAACTTTTTTAAATCATATATATATGGTGTCGTTTTTTTTTTTCAAATCCCATTTGCCACTACCCACTCTATCCCCCCCCCCTCCCTAACCCTACCTACCCCCCCACCCTCCCCCCCCCTCTCCATGACTTGTGTGGAATTATGTACACGTTATGTGGCTTTTTAAACCCCCTATATTGAGCAAACAAATACCCACGTGATGCTCGCCATTTTATTTACACGTCACAAAGTTGCCGCCACGCCCAACACCCATAGCCCCGCTCCTCCCCCCAGGGCCAGCGGTGGACATTCCACATTTCCCTTCGTGACGAGGTCGCGTCCATCCACGCCTCCCTTGCCATGCGACGCGCCACCATCACCTCCCACCTCCTCCACCTCTTCATGTGGATGATGATGATGGTGGCGGTGGTGGCGATGATTGTGGCGATAGTAGTGATGGGGATGGTGATGGTTACGGTGACGGTGTTGGTGATGCGCCTACGTGGCCAACCGCACTAATCGGAGGTGCAGAGCAAGGTTAGAAACACCCTCGACTTTGTGTTATTACAACGACGCGGATGATGGTGGCGGTGGTGGTGGTATATGATTCCTGTGACAGTGATGATTAGGATGACTGTGATGGGGATGATGACTACGATGATGATGGAACTGCCATCCACCCACCCACTCACCCACCCACCTATCCACCCACCTATCCACCCACCCACCTATCCACCCACCTATCCACCCACCTATCCACACACCTATCCACCCACCTATTCACCCACCTATCCACCCACTCACCCACCCACCTATCAACCCACTCGCCCACCCACCCACCTATCCACCCACCTATCCACCCACCTATCCACCCACTCACCCACCCACCTATCCACCCACTCGCCCACCCACCCACCTATCCACCCACCTATCCACCCACTCGACCACCCACTGGCCCACCCACCCACCTATCCACCCATCGATCCCCATATCCACCGCAGGATGGCATTGCCACAGTGCCAACACGAAATCTCGACGAATCTCGCCCCTTCCCACTGCTCCCTGTGTCGAGTTAAGTCAATTTTTTTTATCTTAAGTGAAGAAAATGTATCCCTTTAATTAAGAGAATATATTTGTAAAGTTAAGAGGAAATATCTCTTGAGTTACGAGAACATATTCCTTAAGTTGAGAGAATGTATATATTACGTTAAGAGAAAATATATCTTAAGTTACAAGAATTTCTCTCCTAAGTTGAGAGAATGTGTCTCTTTAGATAATGTTTTACTTAAGCTAAGCCAACATATATCTTAAGTTAAGAGAATATATCTCTTAAGTTAAGAGAATATTTCGATTTAAAGCTTTCGTGACTGCAGGGATTCATATTATTGGTTCTTTCGGTAAAGTCACGTAGAAGGGAAATAATAAAATAATATAAAACTATAAAAATTGTCACGACGTTTCGACTGCAACACAAGCAATCATCACCTGATGATTGATTATATTCATATTATAATTATTTCCCTTCTACGTGACTTTACCGAAAGGACCAAGATGAAGACAATATATCTCTTAAGCCGAGACAACGTGTCTACTAACAACCGAGACTCTTTAAGATTAGAAGACTCCCACGCAGTGCGTGCTGGGGATGCTGCAGAGTTGCGAAGCAGCAGAAATAGGAGAGTAAAAAGAATAAAAGACGAGGACGAGGAAAAACACAAACCCAACGATCCTTTTCTCTCGCCACGTCCACACTGCTGCTGCTGCTGCTGCCGCTGTTGTTGTTGTTGTTATCAACACCGCACAACTATTTCTGTTCACAAACCCAACTCAGAGACTCGCAGATGAGCCGCTTAGAGTGAAACTCGCTGATTAATGACGTGATGAATAAAGAACGGTCATATTGTCGTGGTGATGACGACGGTGATATTGATTTGTGTATTTCTCACGCTGTGAATGATTGAAGCCAAGCCGTCAATGTATTTTATATATTGTTTTAAATCACGGATGGGGGGTAAGGGTGTTAGAGCCACTGTCCATGCGACAAATAGATCCGGTCCCTCCAAAAAAACATGTTTGTGTCGTCAGGATACTGCAAACAACCACCCAACGCCGCCACAAGCCACGTGGTCGTTCCAACACGTGACAAGAACCACGTGGTTGTTCCAACACGTGGCATGAACCACGTGGTCGTTGCAACACGTGGCATGAACCACGTGGTCGTTCCAACACGTGGCACGAACCACGTGGTCGTTCCAACACGTGGCATGAACCACGTGGTCGTTCCAACACGTGGCAAGAACCACGTGGTCGTTCCAACACGTGGCAAGAACCACGTGGTCGTTGCAATCACGTGACACGAACCACGTGGTCGTTGCAACACGTGGCACGAACCACGTGGTCGTTCCAATACGTGACACGAACCACGTGGTTTCTAGATTTATTAATTTGGGCTTAAAGGGAGGCGTGGTGGTGGTGGGGGGGGAAATCCATGTCAGTTTATGAACTTACGTCGGATAACCGAGAGTTGGACCGTGTCGTCGGTATGGGTCGCCAAAAGCCCTACCTAGTGAGTGCGCGTCAAACCGATGACTCCTAACAGAGGTGAAAACCCAACGTTCGCTTAGCGATAGGCCAGCGATATTAATCATTCTTGTTGTTGCCGAGGTTATTGTGACGGGGCGTTCCTTTATTTAACCATAGGCGAGTGGGTGCCCCTCCGTTGAGATTTCACCATTTCCTGTGATGGGGCATTCCTTTATTTAACCATGACGAGTGGGCCCCCTCCATTGAGATTTCACCGTTTCTTGTGATGTGGCATTCCTTTATTTAACCATGGCGAGTGGGCGTCCTCCGTTGAGATTTCACCGTCTCTTGTGACGTGACGTTCCTTTATTTAACCATGGCGAGTGGTCCCCCTCCGTTTAGATTTCACCATTTCTTGCGATGTGGCATTCCTTTATTTAACCATAAGGAGTGGGCCTCCTCCATTGAGATTTCACCATTTCTTGTGACGTGACGTTCCTTTATTTAACCATAACGAGTGGGCTCCCTCCATTGAGATTTCACCATTTCTTGTGATGTGGCATCTACCTTTATTTAACCATGGCGAGAGAGAGAAAATTGGGATTCACCGTCCTGAATCGAGCGCGCTCCCAAGTTTTTCACCTATTGCGGAGATTCCACGTTACCATGGCGGGAGGCAAGGGGGTGGAGGGTGGCACATCCGCCAAAGGATTTTATCGGCCATGCAGAGAGAATGGTGCCAGTTTAACGCGTAGCAGGCTTTCGCGACCAATGTTATTCATAATCAACGTTTTTGGGTTTAGATCGCGTTATTTATAAATGTGTCGTAACCCTCCACCACCGGACACGGCCAATCAGTAAAAAAGTGTCACGTTGACAAAAGACAAATAGTTCACTGCTTTAGCCCACCACCGGTGTGTTGAAGCCACAACATTTACAATTTGAGTACCAGCGAAACGTCGTACTCAAATTGTAAATGTTGTGGCTTCAACACACCGGTGGGCTAAAGCAGTGAACTATTTGTCTTTTGTCAACGTGACACTTTTTTACTGATTGGCCGTGTCGGGGTGGTGGAGGGTTACGACACATTTATAAACAACGCGATCTAAACCCAAAAACGTTGATTATGAAGAACGGTGCCAGTCGCAATGATGATGACGATGATGACTCTGGCGATGATGACGAGATCATGACGATGGTGATGGTGCAGATCGTGACTTTGTCAATGATTATGATCATCGCTACCATGGTGACGACGATGTCCATGACGACAACGATGGCGATGACGATGATTACAATGACAATGATGATGGCAATGAAGATGATGTCAATGATAACAATGACAATAATGATGATAACGACGATGATGTTGATGATGACAATGGCGATGATTGACAATGACGATGATCATGAGAATGAGTCCGCTGACGATGATTGCTAAGATGACGAAGACGGTAGCTGAGTGGGGTTGTAGCTGAGTGAGGTGATACCCCAACTCAGCTCTATTTCTCTCTATGGGTCTCTGTGTGTGTGTCTCTATGGGTCTCTATGGGTCTCTGTGTATGGGTCTCTGTGTGTGGGTCTCTATGGGTCTCGGTGTATGGGTCTCTATGTGTCTCTATGGGTCTCTGTGTGTGTGTCTCTATGGGTCTCTATGGGTCTCTATGGGTCTCTGTGTGTGGGTCTCTATGGATCTCTGTGTATGGGTCTCTGTGGGTCTCTATGGGTCTCTGTGTGTGTGTCTCTATTTGTCTCTATGGGTCTCTGTGTGTGGGTCTCTATGGATCTCTGTGTATGGGTCTCTGTGGGTCTCTATGGGTTCTGTGTTTGTGTCTCTATGGGTCTCTATGGGTCTCTGTGTGTGTGTCTCTATGTGTCTCTGTCTATGGGTCTCTATGGGTCTCTATGAGTCTCTGTGTATGGGTCTCTGTGGGTCTCTGTGTATGAGTCTACATGGGTCTCTGTGTACGAATGTCGGTATATCTCCGTGCGGAAGTCTCTATGGGTCTCTATGGGTCTCTGTGGGTCTCTATGGGTCTCTATGGGTCTCTATGGGTCTCTGTGGGTCTCTATGGGTCTCTATGGGTCTCTATGGGTCTCTGTGGGTCTCTATGAGTCACTATGGGTCTCTATGGGTGTCTGTGGGTCTCTATGGGTCTCTGTGTGTGTGTCTCTATGGGTCTCTATGGGTCTCTATGGGTCTCTGTGTGTGGGTCTCTATGGATCTCTGTGTATGGGTCTCTGTGGGTCTCTATGGGTCTCTGTGTGTGTGTCTCTATTTGTCTCTATGGGTCTCTGTGTGTGGGTCTCTATGGATCTCTGTGTATGGGTCTCTGTGGGTCTCTATGGGTTCTGTGTGTGTGTCTCTATGGGTCTCTATGGGTCTCTGTGTGTGTGTCTCTATGTGTCTCTGTCTATGGGTCTCTATGGGTCTCTATGAGTCTCTGTGTATGGGTCTCTGTGGGTCTCTGTGTATGAGTCTACATGGGTCTCTGTGTACGAATGTCGGTATATCTCCGTGCGGAAGTCTCTATGGGTCTCTATGGGTCTCTGTGGGTCTCTATGGGTCTCTATGGGTCTCTATGGGTCTCTGTGGGTCTCTATGGGTCTCTATGGGTCTCTATGGGTCTCTGTGGGTCTCTATGGGTCTCTATGGGTCTCTATGGGTGTCTGTGGGTCTCTATGGGTCTCTATGGGTCTCCGTGGGTCTCTCTAGGGGCTCACGATATGGCAACAATCGCACCTTTGGGCCTCCTGCCCTCAATCCCCCCGCTCGTGAACGAGGAGGAGGACACGGCCAACATGGGTCCGGTGCCGATGAGATCGTGACGAATGGCGACAACAACAACGATAACAACTCAACGAGCTAAAAACAATCAACCACCGTCATCGTCGCCACGTCGGCGCCCTACGGAGGCACTCTGGGCGAGGCTGCTCAAGCAAATCCACCACCGCAAGCCTCCATCACCCTCCACAGGAGAGGTCCACGGTCTTTTTTGTAACCTCCCCCCCCCCCCGACCACCACACCTCCCGCCATCGACCGCCCCAAAAAGTCTTGCAACGTGATTGGTCAGGATGGCGGTGGTTGCCGGGACAACGGTTGTCGGGACGACGGTTGTCGGGACGACGGTTGCCGGGACGACGGTTTCCGGGACGACGGTTGTCGGGACGACGGTTGTCGGGACGACGGTTGCCGGGACGACGGTTGTTGGCAGAGGACGAACGGCCGAAACCGTCGGTGGTGCCGCCATTGAAGAAGCGCCAACCAACCAGTGAGGTCACTTTGAGTCTCCGTGAGTCTCTGTGGGTCTCTGTGAGTCTCTGTGAGTCTCTGTGAGTCTCTGTGGGTCTCTGTGAGTCTCTGTGAGTCTCTGTGAGTCTCTGTGGGTCTCTGTGTATCTCTGTGAGTCTCTGTGTATCTCTATGAGTCTCTGTGTATCTCTGTGGGTCTCCATGCATCTCTGTGGGTCTCTGTGTATCTATGTGGGTCCCTGTGTATCTATGTGAGTCTCTGTGTATCTCTGTGAGTTTCTGTGTATCTCTGTGGGTCTCTGTGTATCTCTGTGAGTCTCCATGCATCTCTGAGTCTCTGTGTATCTCTGTGAGTCTCTGTGTATATCTGTGGGTCTCTGTGAGTCTCTGTGTATCTCTGTGGGTCTCCATGCATCTCTGTGTGTCTCTGTGTATCTCTGTGAGTCTCTGTGTATCTCTATGGGTCTCTGTGTATCTCTGTGTGTCTCTGTGTATCTCTGTGAGTCTCTGTGTATCTCTATGGGTCTCTGTGTATCTCTGTGTGTCTCTGTGGGTCTCTGTGAGTCTCTGTGTATCTCTGTGAGTCTCTGTGTATCTCTGTGGGTCTCCATGCATCTCTGTGTGTCTCTGAGTATCTCTGTGAGTCTCTGTGTATCTCTATGGGTCTCTGTGTATCTCTGTGTGTCTCTGTGGGTCTCTGTGAGTCTCTGTGTATCTCTGTGAGTCTCCATGTATCTCTCTGAGTCCCTGTGTATATATGTGGGTATCTGTGTATCTCTGTGAGTCTCCATGTATCTCTGTGAGTCTCTGTGTATCTCTGTGAGTCTCTATCTGTTTCCACGAGTCTCCATATGGTCCATAGTGTGTGTGTTGCCTGGCCACAACCACACCACTGATCTTTGTCTCGCTTTCACATTTATTAATCCAGAAGTGATCTGACTTGGGCAGTGATCACACCCAGGAAGTGACAATATTCAGGAAGTGATCACATTCAGGAAGTGATCACATTAAGAAAGTGATCACATTCAGAAAGTGATCACATTCAGAAAGTAATCACATTCAGAAAGTGATCACATTCAGGAGGCCCACGGACTCACAGAGACCCATAGACTCATGACACAGAGGCCCACAGACTCATGACACAGAGACCCATAGACTCATGACACAGAGACCCATAGACTCACACAGAGACCCATAGACTCATGACACAGAGGTCCACAGACTCATGACACAGAGACTCATAGATTCACACAGAGACCCATAGACTCACACAGAGACCCATAAACTCATGACACAGAGACCCATAGACTCACACAGAGACCCATAAACTCACACAGAGACCCATAGACTCATGACACAGAGACCCATAGACTCATGACACAGAGACCCATAGACTCACACAGAGACCCATAGACTCACACAGAGACCCATAGACTCATGACACAGAGACCCATAGACTCGCACAGAGACCCATAGACTCACACAGAGACCCATATACTCACACAGAGACCCATAGACTCATGACACAGAGACCCATAGACTCACACAGAGACCCACAGACTCATGACACAGAGACCCATAGACTCACATAGAGACCCATAGACTCATGACACAGAGACCCATAGACTTGCACAGAGACCCATAGACTGACACAGAGACCCACAGACTCATGACACAGAGACCCACAGACTCACACAGAGACCCATAGACTCACACAGAGACTCATAAACTCATGACACAGAGACCCATAGACTCACACAGAGACTCATAGACTCACACAGAGACCCATAGACTCGCACAGAGACCCATAGACTCATGACACAGAGACCCATAGACTCGCACAGAGACCCATAGACTGACACAGAGACCCACAGACTCATGACACAAAGACCCATAGACTCATGACACAGAGACCCATAGACTCACACAGAGACCCATAGACTCATGACACAGAGACCCATAGACTCATGACACAGATACCCACAGACTCATGACACAGAGACCCATAGACTCGCACAGAGACCCATAGACTCATGATACAGAGACCCACAGACTCATGACACAGAGACCCATATACTCGCACAGAGAACCATGTGTTGGGCTGAGCGGGGCGGGGGGCATCTTTTCACAGTGACTCCTACTCCCGCACCACAGCGTAACAATCATGGGTGGTCGGGGTAGTGTAGCGGGTAGCGCTACGCTGCGCTACGAACCCGGCGACCCAGGTTCGATTCCCGCTCACGGCCAACACCGCCAGTGACGATTATTAGAACCGGTCCTGGACCTCCCCTAGGTCGACTCAGCCTCTAATGAGTAGCTGGTGCAGCAGTGTGTAGTGAACATCGCCGCTGGGGAGACAAAGGCGGCCGGGCGTGGTGCTGGCCACCCACCCCATCGTGTGTCTCAGTGCCAGTAGCATTCACAGGTGCTGCTGCTACTCGCTACTCACAGCACTTGCCCCTACAGTCTGTTAAGGCTACACGGGGGAGCTTTGTCTTTGCCTTCCCCCCCTCCGATGGCGAAAGCTACGAGGAGTTTGGGGAGCACCCCTTGACAACCAGATTTGTTTTCAACAACAGTTGTACAAACAACAACAACAACAACCACCAGCAGCTACGTAACAATGACGTGGCTTAGGGCAAGTGGAGATGTATGATAATGATGATGGCCTCTTCTCTCGGTGCGACGAATCGTAAATATTTGAGAGTCCCTAAACTCAACCGATTGCCGCACCCCTATCCAGAGCAGATGAAGTCACCACGAGCTCACTGCGCCTCCTCCACCTCCTCCACCCCATCCACCTCCTCACCCTCCTCCTCCCCATCCACCCTCTTCCATCCTCCTCCACATCCACCTCCACCCCATCACCCCCCTCCTCCTCCTCATCCTCCTCCACCCTCCTCCCCATCCACCTCCACTCCCTCCACCCTCCTCCACCCCATCCACCATCCTCCTCCACCCCATCCACCATCCTCCTCCACCCCATCCTCCATCCTCCTCCTCATCCTTCTCCAACTCCTTCCCCTTCTCCACCCTCTCCATCTCCCTCCATCTCCACCCAACCATCCACCTCCACTCCCTCCACCCTCCTCCACCCCATCCTCCACCCTCCTCCACCCCATCCACCATCCTACTCCACCCCATCCACCATCCTCCTCCACCCCATCCACCATCCTACTCGTCATCCACCTCCACTCCCTCCATCCTCTTCCACCCCATCCACCATCCTGCTCCATCCCATCCTCCTCCACCCCATCCTCCTCCCGCGAGAGTAAGAGAGAGGGAGAGAAACACCACGGGGGGGCACGGTAAGAGTGGAAGAAGAAGACAACGACATTGTTGTTGTTGTTGTCGCTGTTGCTGAAGTTGTCGCTGTTAGATGATGGCGTTGTTGTTGTTGATGATCATGTTGTTGTCGTCGTTGTTGATGTCGTTGTTGATGTCGTTGTTGATGAAGTTGTCGTTGTTAGATGACGATGTTGTTGTTGATGATCATGTTGTTGTTGTTGATGCAGCGTGCGTGCAGGCGACGAAAAATAAACAACCCCGAGATAAAACGGAGGTGGGAGTGACCGAGACCCCCCCCCACCTTCCCTATCTGACCCCTGACCCTACGATCCCCCGCGACCCTATGACCCGATCTCATCACCCAAACCCCTCCCACCCCACCCCCCAGAGTTGTACAAGTCTCAGTGGTGGCACCCACCCACTCAGCCACCCACCCACCCTCCCCACCCTCCCCACCACCAACTCCTCTTCTCCCAGTGCCGCTGGCTTCTCGCTTCGCATTCACCGCACCCCCCCCCCACCACATCCTGCTTTGTCTTCCCTCCCGTCCATTCCACCACCTCCGCCACCACCATCTCCACCATGGCCACGACCTCCGTGGCCTCCGCCACCTCCATCGCCTCCGCCACTTCCACCGTCTTCACCATCACCCATCGCGTCCACCACCGCCACCACCACCACCATCCCCACCACCACCATCGTCTCCACCACCTCCACCGTGACCTCCGTGACCTCTACCATCACCATCGCCTCCGCCACCTCCACCATTTTCACCATCACCCATCGCGTCCACCACCACCACCGTCTCCACCACAGCCACGACCTCCGTGACCTCCACCATCACCGTCGCCCCCATCACCTCCGCCACCTCCACCGTCTTCACCATCACCCATCGTGTCCACCGCCACCGCCACCGTCTCCACCACCTCCACCGTGACCTCCGTGACCTCCACAATCACCATCGCCTCCGCCACCTCCACCGTCTTCACCATCACCCATCGCGTCCACCGTCTCCACCACCACCACAGTCTCCACCACCTCCGCCGTGACCTCCACCACCATCGCCGCCCGCCCCCCCGCCCGGCTCAGACGCGCGTGGTCGAGCGCGAGTGCGGCAGCGTGCCGCTGCTGAACGCCGCCCCGGACATTGCGGGCAGGGGCTGCCCGGCGGCTCCCACTCCGCCCCCCCCGAACGGAGCGCCGCTCCCGAACGCCAGCAGCTGCTGCTGGAAATGCGCGTTCTGCAGCGAGGACGACCCTCCACCTCCTCCTCCACCTCCTCCACCGCCTCCTCCCCCGCCGCCTTGCCCGCCCGGGGAGCCGAGGCCCACCAGCGCGTTGGGCACCATCGTGATGGCGCCGGGCGCCATGAGCGGGACGTCATCCGGCGAGCGTCGCAGCGCCAGCGTGTAGTCGGGTGGGAAGTCGCCGTACGACGCCAGCGTCGGCTCGTCGCACGGCCCGCCGCCCCCGTTGGAGCCGAGGCCGCTGCCGAGGCCGCCGCCGAGGCCGCTGAGGCCGCCGCCGCGGTCTCCGTGTTTCAGCTGCAGGGCCATCAACTCGTCGGCCGCGTGGCCCACCTCGTTGCCATGCTGCGGGCTGTGCAGGCGGCCACCGCCGATGATGCCGATGCCGATTCCTCCCCCGCCGATTCCTCCTCCTCCGCCGCCTCCGCCGCCGCCGCGAAGCAGCAACTGCTGCTGCTGCCCGAGGTGCTGGTGGTGCACGTGGTGCTGCTGCGGCTGGTGGAGCTGGTGGTGGTGGTGGTGGCCGTTGCCGCCGCCGCCGCCGCCGTTGTTGTTGTTGTTGTGGCCCACCACGAAGCGCTTGTCCCGGCGGTAGTAGAGGGCGGCGAAGGCGAGGATGTTGAGGAAGAGCAGCGAGGCGCCCACCGC
>NW_026891375.1:2487290-2582403 GCF_015708825.2 Lethenteron reissneri
GTGTATAGTGTAGTGTATAGTAGTGTATAGTGTAGTGTATAGTAGTGTAGTGTATAGTGTAGTGTATAGTAGTGTATAGGAGTGTATAGCAGTGTGTAGTGTATAGTGCAAACCTGTCAACCCCTTATAAGTACCCAACATTATTACAGCCCAAGTAAAACCCGTATCGGCCACATCTGGCCCCTTATACAACTTCAACGTTCATCATACAAAGTCCCATCGCGAGGGAGAGAAAGACAAACAGACAGACAATCATCACCACTACATTCACCACTACACTCACCACTACTAAGACAAGACGCAATTCGAATTTGCTGTGCCCGTATTGAAACGGCATGGACCTGGAAACTCAATATCCCCTGCTCAACAATACGGGCTAAAACCGCGCGGGTTGCCAGGTGTGATATATGTCGAAATGAACGTTGTTTGCACGGACACACAAAAAAGTTAACAATGTACAATGCGGGCGTGACCTCAGATAGCAAACAAAAAAATAAACCGAAAGAAAATGATCGTGTTCGAAATAAAAAAAATAAGAATTTTACGCACGAGTTCACACATTGCACCCAACACTTTTTAGGGCGCCACGCGAAACGTCGAACGCCCGCTGGCAGGAGGAGGTCACGGGACAGACCCAGCAGGTGCCACGGGTTGGCCGACTGAGATGACCGGTAGATGCACCACCAGCTGTAACCCCCTACTGTGCCAGGCTAGATGCAGGAGGAGGTCACGGGGCAAACCCAGCAGGTGCCATGGGTTGGCCAACTGAGATGACCGATAGATGCACCACCAGCTGTACCCCCCTACTGTGCCAGGCTAGGTGCAGGAGGAGGTCACGTGACAGACCCGGCAGGTGCCACGGGTTGGCCGACTGAGATGACCGGTAGATGCACCACCAGCTGTACCCCCTACTGTGCCAGGCTAGGTGCAGGAGGAGGTCACGTGACAGACCCGGCAGGTGCCACGGGTTGGCCGACTGAGATGACCAGTAGATGCACCACCAGCTGTACCCCCCCTACTGTGCCAGGCTAGGTGCAGGAGGAGTGCTGTGAGTAGCGAGTAGCAGCAGCACCTATGAAGGTAGACGCAGACAAAGCTCCCCCGTGTAGCCTCTAACAGACTGTAGGGGCAAGTGCTGTTAGCGTGCAGCACCTATGAAGGCTACCGGCGCTGTGGCACACGAGGGGGTGGGTGGCTACCAGCACCACGCCCGGCCGCCTTTGTCTCTCCCCCAGTGGCGATGTTCACTACACACCGCTACACCAGCTACTCGTTTGAGGCTGAGTCGACCTACACGCCGGCGCGCGCGCGCGTTGCGTGATGGGTCACGTCCACGGAGGCCTTTATAGAAGTCCAAGACGCAATTTGAAAATAATATCCGCAGGTTTGAAAATCGCAAACAATAAATTGGGGGGTGTAGGGGGGGGGGCTCGGGTTTCAGTGATCTGGGGGGGTAGGGGGGTGGTGGGGGTGGGAGGGGGGGAACGGTGGGACATCGGTGGGGAACGCGTGGGTATTTGGGGGCGGGTTAAGGGTGGCCTTACGCCTCTGAGATTCTGTCTCTCTGTGTGTCTCTCCGTATCTGTCTCTCTGTATCTGTCTCTCTGTCTCTCTTCTCTCTCTGTCTGTCTCTCTGTCTCTCTGTGCCTCTCTGTCTGTCTGTCTCTCTGTCTCTCTCTGTCTCTCTGACTCTCTCTGTCTCTGTCTGTGTCTCTGTCTGTCTCTCTCTGTCTCTCTGTCTCTGTCTCTCTGTCTGTATGTCTCTCTATGTCACTCTCTTTCTCTCGCTGTCTCTGTCTCTCTGTCTCCCTGTCTCTCTGTCTCTCTCTCTCTGTCTCTCTGTCTATCGCTGTCTCTCTCTGTCTCTCTGTCTATCGCTGTCTCTCTCTGTCTCTCTCTGTCTGTCTCTCTCTCTGTCTCTCATCTCTGTCTGTGTCTCTCTGTCTCTCTCTGTATATGTCTCTCTGTCTGTCTCTGTCTCTATCTGTCTCTCATCTCTGTCTGTGTCTCTCTGTCTCTCTCTGTATATGTCTCTCTGTCTGTCTCTGTCTTTATCTGTCTCTCATCTCTGTCTGTGTCTCTCTGTCTCTGTCTCTCTTTCTCTGTCTCTTTCTGTCTCTCATATCTGTCTGTCTCTCTGTCTCTCTCTCTGTCTCTCTGTCTCTCTCTGTCTCTCATATCTGTCTGTCTCTCTGTCTCTCTCTCTGTCTCTCTCTGTCGTGGTGGCGAAAAGCTTTCACCCTGAGAGCTGCGGCCGGCAACCGCCATCAACATCATCAAGATTTCCCCACCCCCCGATGATGGACGCTTGTGTTGCGCCCGAAACGTCGTAATTCATTTAATTGTGTCTACCTACGCGACTTTAGCGGAATAACCAAAAAAGAGTATGGATTCCTGCAGTCACGAAAGCTTCAAATGAAGATCATTATCGAGATCGAAAACACAAACAAATCAACCAAGGACTTTGACAATTTTGGATCGTGCATGCAAAAAAAAAATTGAGACACCTTCACAGAGTCTCGTGTTGTTGTTGTTGTTGACGTTATCGTCGCTAATTGGTTGTGTCCGTGCAGCGTTTGTTTGTTGATTATTTTCGTGTTTTTATTTTTTGCTGCTGCTGCTGTTGCTGCTGCTGCTGTTTGCGAAAATAAAATTAATTGAAAGCAAAATTTGAGCTCGGAGGAGGGGAGGGGAGGGGGGGCGGAGGGAGAGAGGGGGAGGGGGGTAATAACGCAAAAGACACCGATTAGGGGGGGGGGTAGTGGGGGGGGGGACGCAAAACCGGGGGGGGGTAGGGAGGGAGGGGAGAAGGAGAGGGGGGGGATTTTTTTTCACGGAGTCCGTGTTGTTTCGGGTGGGGGGTGGGGTGGGGGGTGGGGTGGGAGGGTTTTTGTCACGGAGACAAAAAATCGATAGTTTTTATTTCGTTTTTCAAACAGGCACTGGAGGTCTTTTTGCATGTGGGGGGGGGTTGGGTGGGGGGGGTTTGGGGTGTTGGGGATCGGGGTGGGGGTCAGTGGGGGCGAGGGGTGGGGTGGGGTTGGCACGTGGGGGGGAGGGGGGTGGGGAGGGGGGGGTTAAAGTCAATGTTAAAATCCCCACGGAATCAAAGCAGGACATTTTGTAAAATGTGAAAGGTTGCCAGAAGTTGTGCCGTTGAAATTCGCGTAAACATGCCACTTTGAGTCGTTTTAGTTTCTCATCGATTTTGTTTCATTTCGTCATTTTTTGTGCTTTTTTTGTTCATTTTCCTCGATGCGATTTTTTTTTTATTGGGGGAGGGTGGGTGGGTGTGGGTTGTGGGGTATTTTTTCCGCCGTTCCCGCTTCGGGATTTTTGTTGTTGTTGTTGCTGCTATAATCGTGGGAAAACTGCGGTGGTGGTGGTGGTGGGGGGGGGGGGAGAATATCTCCACCACTTACCGAGTACAAATAATCTCGGTGGATATTTTTTTTTCTTTCAAATTTAAGTTTTTTTTTTTTTGGGGGGGGGGGGGGGGAAGGTATCGGTCGCAAACATTCGGGAAATTGTCCGGGCCCAGCCATCACGTAGGTGGGCTGGGAGGCATTAGGCCCAGCCCTTTTGGTATCGTCCAGAAAGGTGATGGGGGTGGACACACAGAAGCACATGGTTGTTGTTGTTTGTTTGTTCGGAGGGAGGGAGGGAGGAGGGAGGGAGGGAGGGAGGGGGGCGGGTGGGGGGAGGGAGGGATGGGGGGGAGAGGTGGGGGGGGTCAGTAATTTTTTTTTGACGGTTTTCGGATAAATAAAAAAAATATCCCATTTTTAGTTTTGGTTACCGCTCACCCACCCGTCCCCCCTCGCCCCCCCACCCTCGCCTCCCCCCCCCCCTCATCTCGGAAAAAAAAAACATTTTTAGTTTTGGTTACCGGTCACCCACCCGTCCCCCCTCGCCTCGCCCCCCCCCCCCCCTCTCTCATCTCGGCAACAAAAAAAAGAAAATTTCCGCAAAATAAATTTTCGGAGCGATTTGGAATTTCGCTTTCTACTTTTTTGGGGAGGGAGGTTTGGGGGAGGCGGGGGGGAGGGTTGGGTGGGGTGATGGGTTCAGGTTTTTTTGGGGGGAGGGAGAGGAGGGGGAGGGGGGGCTTAGCGTGCGGTCAGAAGAAAGGGACATTTTTTTTAATCTTCTTGGTTCTTTCGGTAAAGTCACGTAGAAGGGAAATAATAAAATAACGTTGTCTTCCCGACAGACCTGTTCTTCACCTGAGGACGGCTGCTTGCGTTGTGGCAGAAACGTCGTGAGAATTGTATTTTATTATGTTTTATTTTTATTATTGTATTATTTCTCTTCTACGTGACTTTACCGAAAGAAGGGAAATAATAAAATAACAAAAATAAAACATGATAAAATAATTGTGAGAATAATTTTATCATGTTTTATGTTTATTAGTTTATTATTTCCCTTCTACGTGACTTTACCGAAAGAAGAGAAATAATAAAATAAAAATATGAAAAAATAAAACTTAATAAAATAATCCTAACAATTATTTCATCACGTTTTATTTTTATTATTTTATTATTTCCCTTCTACTTGATGACTTCACCGAAAGAACCAAGAAGATGAATCCCTGCAGTCACGAAAGAAGCTTTAAATCGAATTTTTTTTTTTTTACCAAAACTAGGAAACGATTTTCTCCCCCCATTGCCTTCCGCCCGCCCGGCTGCCTACCGCGCACTTCTTTGCAATTCTTGCGATTGCAACATCGAAGCGATTGGCGGATCGATGGGTCTGCCCGTCCGCTAGTTTCTAGGATCTGGGATCCGCTGGACGTGGTGAGGGTCGGTGCGGTGGCAGCTGCGTGCTGAGTGGTGGCAGTCTACAAAAACCCGGTCCTTGGCGACGGACTATAGCTCTAGGACAATATACACTATTATACACTATACACTACTATACATTACACTATACACTACTATACACTACACTATACACTACTATACACTATTATACACTATACACTACTATACACTACTATACACTACTATACACTATACACTACTATACACTACTATACACTACTATACACTATACACTACTATACACTACTATACACTATACACTACTATACACTACTATACACTACTACTATACACTATACACTACTATACACTACCATACACTACTATACACTATACACTATACACTACTATACACTACCATACACTATACACTACTATACACTACTATACACTACTATACACTACCATACACTATACACTACTATACATTACTATACACTACTAATACATTACAATACACTACTATACACTACACTATACACTACTATACACTACACTATACTACTATACACTACTATACTACACTATACACTACTATACATTACACTATACACTACTATACACTACTATACACTACTATACACTATACACTACTATACACTACTATACACTACTATACACTATAGACTATACACTACTATACACTACTATACACTATACACTACTATACATACTATACACTACTATACACTATACACTACTATACACTACTATACACTACTATACACTATACACTACTATACACTACTATACACTACTATACACTATACACTACTATACACTACTATACACTATACACTACTATACACTACTATACACTATACACTACTATACACTATACACTACTATACACTACTATACACTAACACTATACACTACTATACACTACTATACACTACTATACACTACACTATACACTACTATACACTATACTACTACATTATACACTACTATACACTACTAACACTATACACTACTATACACTACTATACACTACTATACACCTATACACTACTATACACTACTATAACACTATACCACTATACACTACTATACAACTATACACTACTATATACACTATACACTACATACACTACTATACACTACTATACACTATACACTACTATACAAGACTATACACTATACAATATACACTACTATACACTATACACTACTCTACACTATACACTACATACATACTAGACACTACTATACACTATACACTACTATACACTACTATACAATATACACACTATACACTACTACTATACACTACTAGAAACGATACACTACTATCACTACTATACACTATACACTACTATACACTACTATACACTACTAATACACTACCATACACTTACACTATACACTACTAATACACTACTATACACTACTATACACTACCATACACTATACACTACTAATACACTACTACACTACTATACACTACTACTATACACTACTATACACTACTATACACTACTATACACTATACACTATACACTATACACTACTATACACTACTATACACTATACACTACTATACATTACACTATACACTACTATACATTACACTATACACTACTATACACTACACTATACACTACTATACACTATACACTACTATATACTACACTATACACTACTATACATTACACTATACACTACTATACACTATACACTACTATACATTACACTATACACTACTATACACTATACACTACTATACACTATTATACATTACACTACTATACATTACACTATACACTACTATACACTACACTATACACTACACTATACACTACTATACATTACACTATACACTATTATACATTACACTATACACTACTATACATTACACTATACACTACTATACACTACACTATACACCAGAGGTGGGACAAAGTCATTGTTATGCAAGTCCAAGTCGAGTCTCAAGTCATCAAATTCATGACTCGAGTCTGACTCGAGTCCAAGTCACATGACTCGAGTCCACACCTCAGAGGTGGGACAAAGTCATTGTTATGCAAGTCCAAGTCGAGTCTCAAGTCATCAAATTCATGACTCGAGTCTGACTCGAGTCCAAGTCACATGACTCGAGTCCACACCTCTGCTATACACTACACTATACACTACTATACATTACACTATACACTACTATACACTACACTATACACTACACTATACACTACTATACATTACACTATACACTACTATACAGTACTATACACTACACTACTATACACTATACACTACACACTACACTATACACTACTATACATTACACTATACACTACTATACACTACACTATACACTACTATACACTACTATACACTACACTATACACTATAATATACTACACTATACACTATACACTACTATACACTACTATACACTATACACTACTATACACTACACTATACACTACTATACACTACTATACACTATACACTACTATATACTACACTATACACTACTATACACTATACACTACTATACACTACTATACACTTTGCACTACACTATACACTATTATATACTACACTATGCACTACTATACACTATACACTACTATACACTACACTATACACTACTATACACTATACACTACTATACACTACTATACACTACACTATACGCTACTATACACTACACTATACAGTACTATACACTATACACTACACTATACACTACACTACTATACACTACACTATACACTACTATACACTACACTATACACTACTATACACTACACCAGGGGTCGGCAACCTACGGCTCCGGAGCTGCATGCGGCTCTTTACGGGTTGCTTCTTGACGATGAGTACGTATGTACTCAGATGCATTGCGGCTCTTGAAATACTGAATTTTGTACCGAATTGGAAAGAAATGGCTCTTCTTGTTATTTTGGTTGCCGACCCCTGCACTACACTATACACTACTATACACTACACTATACACTACTATACACTATACACTACACTATACACTACACTACTATACACTACACTATACACTACTATACACTACACTATACACTACTATACACTATACACTACTATACACTACACTATATACTACTATACACTACACTACTATACACTACACTATACACTACACTACTATACACTACACTATACACTACTATACACTACACTATACACTACTATACACTATACACTCCACGCCCCAGTACCGGATACTCTCCATACCTGTGGCTGCGCCTTGATGGCCTGTCCACGAAAATCATGAACAGGAGTGGGGACACGATGCACCCTCGGCGGAGTTCAACACCCACAGTGAACGATTTTGATTTCACACCGAGGATACGGACACAGCTCTCAGTCCGGGAATAAAGGGGCTGGCGAGCGCACAAAAGCGTCACCGGTACATCATACCCTTGCAGCACCTCCACACGACATTCTGAGGGCAACGGTCACGTGCCTTCTCCAAGTCTACAAAGCAGAAGCAGACTGGAGAAGCATAACTCATGACCTCTCAAATATCTGTGACAGGTTAAAGAGCTGGTCCATTGTTCCACGACCCTGAAGGAATCCGCATTGTTCCTCCTCAATCCGAGTCGTTAGCACCGGGCACAGCAGCCTCCTCTCGAGCTCGCTGGCACAGGCTTGGCCTGCTACGCTGAGGAGTGTGGTCTCTCTGTAGTTGGAGCGCACCCTCTTAGTGTCCTTTCTTAAACATGGGGACCACGACCCCAGTTTGCCAGTCCAGAGGTGCTGTACCCGGGGGTCCATGCAACATTGAAGGGGCGCGTTAGCCACGACACTCCGGCACTGTCCAGGGCGCGTTCAACAACTCCGGTGTGAATCTCGGCCACCCCAGCAGCGTTGCCGCTACGAAGGCCCTCGAACGTTTCAGCGGCTTCAGCAGCCGCGAGTGATCTGACCCCCCTCCCAGCTGTTTCCAGGGCTGCCACCTGAGAGGAAGCCATGTCCACCGTGGTTACGGAGCACCTCAAAGTGTTCCTGCCACCTCTCGACTAGCCCCTTAGTCGAGGTCAACGTTACGCCGCCACCGTTACTGAGAACAGCCTGGGCCACGTCCCGTCGACCCCTCCTAAGGCGTCGGATGCGTTGCCAGAACATCTTTGAGGCTGCCCTTGTAGTCTCTACCCCACGGCCTCCCCAAACTCTTCCCACGCCTCCGGGTTTTCGCTTCAGCGGCTGCTGCAGCTGCCGCTGCCGCCCTCTTGGCAAGCCCGGTACCTCTCAATCGATTCGGGAGGCCTTTATCCGAGCGTAGTTCGGAAAGCCTCCTCCTTCGACTTGACAGCTTCCCTCAACACTGCGGTCCACCAGCGTGTCCTAGGCTTGCCGCCATGACAGGCTCCAACTGCCTGCAGGCCACAACTTCTCGCAGCTGCATCGGCAATCGAGGCACTGAACATCGTCCACTCGGACTCAATGTCCACGACGTCCCATGGAGTGCAGGAGAAGTCTTCTCGGATGTAGAAGTTGAAGTCTTTCTGCACTGGGTCCTTCCGCCAGATGTTCCCAGAAAACCCAAACGATTCGTTTTGGCCTTTTCTGTCTATCTGGTCGGTGCCCCAAGCGTCGGATCCAACTGACCACCCGGTGGTGATCACTTGATAGCTCTGCCCCTCTCTTCACCCGAGTGTCCGGAACATTCGGCCTCAGGTCCGATGATACAACTATGAAGTCATTATTCTTAGGTTTTTTTTCAGTAAAGTCGCGTAGATTAAAAAATAAAAATAATAAAAGTAAAATAAAAATACAATGAAAATCGGAGGCGACACAAGCTTCCGTCTTCAGGTGGAACCGTCACAGCACGATACCGAAAAAACCTAAGAATATGAATCTTTGCAGTCACGAAAGCTTCAAATCTAGAATTATAAAGTCAATCATTGACCTTCGGCCCAAGGTGCTCTGATACCAAGTACACTCACGAACATCCTTGTGTTCGAACGCGGTGTTTGTTATTGATATTCCGTGACCAGTGCACAATTCCAATAACATCTCACCATTCGGGCTCAGATCAGGGGGGGGGGCATTCCTCCCATTCACGCCACTCCAGTCATCTCCGTCGTTTCCCACGTGAGCATTGCTGTCACCGGGTAAGACTGTCGAGTCGGTAGGCGGAACTCTGACGAACACTGCACCCACCGCTGGGGAGCCGGAAAAGCCCCTCTCTGTACCAGCGTGGACGTCACCCTCGTGGTGTTCACCTTCTGAAGCGCTCGCTTGTCACCGTGGCGTGCGAGATGACACCACCACAACCACGTGACTTTTCTTTCGTGTTGTGCGCGGTGCTTTTAGCGCCACAGCGCGTCGATTTGTAGCGTTGATTTTCATTTGTGTTGCTGGTGACTTTGTGTGTTTCATTATGAAATCGCCTCCAGTGCATTTGCTGCTGGCGGCAATAGAACGTTGTTTAAAAGTCTCTAAGAAGGCAGATTACTCTGAACAGGTGTTTGGTGCATAAGCACACACAACAGTCGGAGTTTTCCTTCCTGAGACCCGAAGTCTCATTGAGGCGGTCCTCTCATCCACTGGGACAAACTGGGATTTTTGCACACAGTGTTGGTGTAACGGTGTTTTTTCTGCAATATTTTGCTGTCTTTTCTTGGATTTTCTGTTTGCACTTAGTTCACATATTCACTTTAAGATGTTTTTGTTCATGTTTTAGTTTTTTGTTTGTTGCGGTTGCACCCGATTCAAGAGCCGAATGGCTCACAGGGCTACACCTAATACATGAAACTTGAACTTGAACTACTGAACAGCACTCAGCTGGGGTCTTGGGAATATCACCTAACCCGCTCGGGGCATCTCACCAGGGGTTACTCCGGAATAGAAGAGAGACTACCACCTCCCGATCGAAAAGTTTGATTCCAGTGCAAAATGCTGTGCGTGGAGCTGAGACCGACTATATCGAGTCGATACGTTTCCACCTCCAAAAACTTTCCACCTCCTCCTTCTCTACGGACGTGACATTCCACGTCCTGCATAATGCACGGGCATCATATGACTTTGAAACCCCCCGCCCACCTCCTACGCATTTCACATAAATATTCTAAATTCCTCTTGATATGCAAATTCTTTTGTCAAGGCACTCTTCTTCCACCCCTCCAAAACAGCAGCTTAAATATACGCTCCAAGCTTGGTGGTGTTTCATTCTTCACCTGAGGACGGCTGCTTGCGTTGTGGCCGAAACGTGGTGAGAATTGTATTTTATTATGTTTTATTTCTATTATTTTATTATTTCCCTTCTACGTGATGACTTTACCGAAAGAAACAAGAAGATGAATCCCTGCAGTCACGAATTCTTTAAATCGATATGCTAAATTACTCTTGATATGCAAATTATATTGTCAAGGCGCTCTTCCCCCTCCAACCCAGCAGCTTAAATATACGCTCCAAGCTTGGTGGTGTTTCATTCAGACGCTGTCTTTCCTACAGACCTGTTCTCCACCTGAGGACGGCTGCTTGCGTTGTGGCCGAAACGTGGTGAAAATTGTATTTTATTATGTTTTATTTTTATTATTTTATTATTTCCCTTCTACGTGATGACTTTACCGAAAGAACCAAGAAGATGAATCCCTGCAGTCACGAAAGCTTTAAATCGAAATTCCACATTCCTGATAGCCGGTGTCCATCGCCAAAGTCCAGTCCGTCCGAGACCGTCTTCACTCCCTGCCACGTTGCCATCGCACCAACCCCTCGCCCTTCGTCCTGCGGATCGCTAGTTCGTCTCATTACGTTCCGTATCGATTGCCACGACGATTGCTACTCATGAGTCGGAGGTAAAGCCGCGTGGAAGTTCATCCGTAAAGTGTTGGCCAGTTTGCAGCCGACGAAAAACAGCGATCGGGCGAGAGGTCCAAACCACGCACCCGCGTCGTTCTTAAAGCGGCCCGTTTGCCCGAGATTAGATTGTTCAATTTCGTTGTTGTTGCTTCGAGAACTGCATGGAACTTTTAAAACGTCCATGTTGTGGTTTGCTGTTGCTTTCATAACGTGCGTTATTGATTTCGTCTACTCGCCTGCTTCTCAAATTTGCAGCGTTGGTTTTTTTTTCACGGCCTTGGTGCTCAAAATAGCCACAAAAATCTGATTCGGAATAAACGTGAAGTCCCTCCTCCCTGTCTCTCTCTTTCTCTCTCTCCCCATTCCCCGCATTACCCCCACCGTCAATATGCGCGATGAAAACGAAAAAAATTAACCCGTAAAAACAAAGTTTTTCACTATAAATCCTTTATATGCGTGGCGGCTAGAGTCCTCTCGTCCTCTGGCTTGAGATGGCTGCCACCTATGGGTCAGATGATTGCCTGCCACCATTAAGCAATTGGTAATTAAATATAATTAATTTTTTCCTAAAAAGTAGAAAATTTTTGAATTTTTTTTTTCACAAAAAAAAATTGTCACGCACAACGAGTCTGTGTGCAAAATGTCAGCTCGATTGGATCACGGGAAGTGGGTTAAAAAACGACCGAAAGATTTGCACGGTCGTAAGCGCGCAAGCAAGCAAGCAAGTGAACTTAATATAAAGGATTTTTAAAAAATTAGTTCAGGCGTAAAATCAAAATGGAAAAAAAGGGTGGAGAAATAAAAAATGCGTGACCTTCACGAACTGTGTCCGTCTTAGTGCCGTGTGTCCCCTACGCGGTTGCAATGTTAACTACCTCGCCTGGTATACAGGAGGTCGCACGTTCAACCGCGACCCTGACGATGCCTGCTGCTGTATATGTGGAGTTTACGGCTCTTTCATCATCATCATCACAGTGGCTAGGAGACGTTAACTACCTCGCCTGGTATACAGGAGGTCGTGGGTTCGATCACAACCCTGACGCCTGATATATATTTAGAGTTTGTGTGTCTCTCTCATCATCATCATCATGGTGGCTAGGATATGTTAACTACCTCGCCTGGTATACAGGAGGTCGTGGGTTTGATCCTAACCCTGACGCCTGATATATATTTAGAGTTTTTTATGTCTCTCTCATCATCATCATCATCATGGTGGCTAGGAGATGTTAACTACCTCCCCTGGTATACAGAAGTTCGTGGGTTCGATTCCGACCCTGACGCCTGCTGCTGTATATTTGGATTCTGCGTCTCTCTCTCTCATCATCATCACCACGGTGGCTATGAGTCGTTAACTACCTCGCCTGGTATACAGGAGGTCGTGCGTTCGATCCCACCCATGATGATGCCTTCTGCTGTATATTTGGAGTCTGCGTCTCTCTCTCTCATCATCATCATCACGTATAAATGTGTCGTTAAACCCTCAGCCACCCGACACAGCCAATTAGTAAGGTTTGACACCTAAACAGAACGTGGCCAATTCGTCACTAGTACAGCGCACCGGTGTGTTGGAGAGCCAAGCCACAAGATTTACAATCTGGATGATCTTCTTGGTTTTTTCGGTAAAGTCACGTAGAAGGGAAGTAATAAAATAATAAAAATAAAACATAATAAAATATAATAAAAATTATTTTATTATATTATTTTATTATATTATTTTATTATGTTTTATTTTTATTATTTTATTACTTCCCTTCTACGTGACTTTACCGAAAAAACCAAGAAGATGAATCCCTGCAGTCACGAAAGCTTTAAATCGAAAAATCTGGATGATATTTGTCGCGAAAGCCTAAAAGGTGCTAAACTAAACCTCATCAGTTAGCCCGTTCCCTGAATGTTAGTTAGACACTTTGAAGTCATCTGGTTTGAAAACTCATCTCTTTAGGACTGCTTGTCGTTGTTGGTGTTTTAATTCTAGATTTGAAGCTTTCGTGACTGCAAGGATTCATACTCTTAGGTTTTTTCGGTAAAGTCACGTAGGTAAAAAATTAAAATTAATAAAAGTAAAATAAAATAAAAATCACGACGTTTTGGAGGCAACACAAGCTTCCGTCTTCAGGTGGAACCGCCACAGCACGACAGCTGTAATCAAGTGACGGTTCCACCTGAAGACGGACGCTTGTGTTGCTTCCGAAACGTCGTTATTTTATTTTATTTTTATTTTACTTTTATTAATTTAATTTTTTTACCTACGTGACTTTACCGAAAAAACGTAAGAATATGTTGATGTTTTAGTTTCGTAGTCCTTCCCCCCGCACCTCCGATTGGCTACGTACGCTGGCGCGAAATAACTACAAGCTGTTCTGGGTGGTGCTAGTGGCCGAGTGGGCGTCACTCATGTAAGAGTGGAAGGAGTTTAAGGAGGTGGAGGCTTTCCTGGATGGAGATCACTGTGGTGGTGGTGATGATGATGATGTCTCTACCCTGCGTGTGTTCTCTAATCCGCGTGTTCATCTCTGTCTGTCTCTCAGTGTCATCATCACCAAGGTCTATCCACTTCTGAATGAAGATCACTAATTCCCAGCATGCACCATCCCCACACTCAACTGTGTACTATGAACAGTAGGATATTTATGAATGCTAAGACATCTATGAATGCTAAGATATGAATGCAAGGATATGAATACAAGGATGTGAATGCCAGGATGTGAATGCTAGTATATGAATACTAGGATATTTATTCTAGGAAATGAATGCCAAGATATGAATGCAAGGATATGAATACTAGGATGTGAATGCCATGATGTGAATGCTAGTATATGAATACTAGGATATTTATTCTAGGAAATGAATGCTAAGATATGAATGCCAGGATATGATTGCGAGTATATGAATACTAGGATATTAATTGAAGGATATGAATACTCGAATATGAATTCTCGGATATGAACGCCAAGATGTTAATGCTAGAATATGAATACGATGATATGAATATTAGGATATGAATATTAGGATATGAATACCAGGATATGAATACTAGGGAATTAATGCTAAGATATGAATGCTAGGATATGAATACTGCGATATGAACGCTATGACATGAATGCTAGGATATTAATTCCCCAACGAAAGATCAAAACCTTTTCGTGGAGGTGGGTTGTGTTTGTTCCAATGACCCTATGTCGCCTGGAGTCTTGTACTCCTGGTAAGGTCTCCCTTAGCGAACAGGTCTGGGGGAAAGGTACCAGAAAAATAATGGTACGAACAAAAACCCCTCAGGAATGGTTCTGAAATATAAAGATCAGAGAACCTAACAAGACATACTGGGCCACTGGCCTTGACCCAGGCCTGGGTGGATGGTGTTCGCAGGCAAGCGCCTTGTGGCCGGGTGATCCCACGTGACCCCGGTCAGGCCCGGCCCAAAATGGCTACGTGGCGCCGTCGTGAAGGCCCCACTAGCCGCAGGACAAATGGCGAAGGGTTGGTGCGATGCCAGCGTGCTAGGGAGAGGGGTGAATATATTCTTAGGTTTTTTCAGTAAAGTCACGTAGTAAATTAATAAAAGTAAAATAAATTAAAAATAAAAATCACGACGTTTCGGAGGCAACACAAGCCTCCGTCTTCAGGTGGGACCGTCCCAGCACGATAGCTGTATTGATACAGGCAACACAAGCCTCTGTCTTCAGGTGGAACCGTCACAGCACGATAGCTGTATCAATACACGATCAATACAGCTATCGTGCTGTGACGGTTCCTCCTGAAGACAGAGGCTTGTGTTGCCTCCGAAACGTCGTGATTTTTAATTTTTAATTTTATTTTTATTTTACTTTTATTAATTTTATTTTTTTACCTACGTGATTTTACCGATAAAAAACCTAAAAATATGAATCCTTGCAGTCACGAAAGCTTCAAATCTAGAGGGGTGAGTCTCGGACAGACTGGGCCTTGGCGATGGACACCGGCTATCAGGGACGTGGAACATCACGTCACTAGAGAAGGAGTCAGAGCTGGTGGAAGAGGTGGAAAGGTACCGACAAGACATATCCGGCCTCACCTCCACGCACAGCTTTTGCACGGCAATCAAACTTCTCGATCGGAAGGTGGTTTCTTTCCTATTCCAGAGCAACCCTTGGTGAGAGGTCCCGAGCGGGTGTGGGGATACTCACAAGCCCACGGCTGGGTGCTGTTCATTTGGAGTTTGTCCAAGCGGGTGAGAGGGTCACCTCAATGAGACTTCGGGTCTCAGAAAGGAAAAACTCTGACTGATGTCTGTGCTTATGCACCAAACAGCTGTTCAGATTATTCAGCTTTCTTAGAGACGGTGGGTGCAGTGCTCGACAGAGTGACGCCTACCAACTCCATAGTCTTACTGGATAACTTCATTGCTCACGTGGGGAATGATGGAGATAAGTAGAGAGGCTTGATTGGGAGGAATGGCCTCCATAATCTGAACCCGAATTGTGAGAATTATTGGAATTCTTCGCTAGTCAGGGAATGTCAATAACAAACACCGCGTTCGAACACAAGCATGTTCGTGAGTGTATTTGGTACCAGAGCACCTTGGGCCGAAGGTCAATGATTGACTTTATAGTTGTATCATCAGACCTTAGTTTGTTGTAGTCCAGAGTTAGACTGATGGCCTTAATCTAAGTTGTCTTGTGGTTGTTGTTGTTGCTTGACTTGCATCCCACTGGGATTTTTTGCACACAGTGTTGGTGTACGGTGCTTTTTGTGGAATAGTTTGCTGTCTTTTCTTGGATTTTCTGTTTGCGCATAGTCACATAGTCACTTTAAGATGTTTTCTTGTTCATGTTTTTGTTTTTTGTTTGTTGCGGTTGCACCCGATTCAAGAGCCGAATGGCTCACAGGGCTATACCTACTACATTAACTTGAACTTGAACCTGAGGCCGTATGTTCTGGACACTCGGGAGAAGAGAGGGGCAGAGCTGTCAAGTGATCACCACCTGGTGGTCAGTTGGATCCGAGGAGTGAGGCACAAACCAGATAGACGTGAAAGGCCAAAACGAATCGTTTGGGTTTTCTGGGAACATCTGGCGGAAGGACCCAGTGCAGAAAGACTTCAACTTCTACATCCGGGAAGACTTCTCCTGCACTCCATGGGACGTCGTGGACATTGAGTCCGAGTGGACGATGTTCAGTGCCTCGATTGCCGATGCAGCTGCGAGAAGCTGTGGCCTGCAGGCAGTTGGAGCCTGTCATGGCGGCAAGCCTAGGACACGCTGGTGGACCGCAGTGTTGAGGGAAGCTGTCAAGTCGAAGGAGGAGGCTTTCCGAACTACGCTCGGATAAAGTCCTCCCGACTCGATTGAGAGGTTCCGGCTTGCCAAGAGGGCGGCAGCGGCAGCTGCAGCAGCCGCTGAAGCGAAAACCCGGAGGCGTTGGAAGAGTTTGGGGAGGCCGTGGGGTAGAGACTACAAGGGCAGCCTCAAAGATGTTCTGGCAACGCATCCGACGCCTTAGGAGGGGTCGACGGGACGTGGCCCAGGATGTTCTCAGTAACGGTGGCGGCGCAACGTTGACCTCGACTAAGGGGCTAGTCGAGAGGTGGCAGGAACACTTTGAGGTGCTCCGCAACCACGGTGGACATGGCTTCCTCTCAGGTGGCAGCCCTGGAAACAGCTGGGAGGGGGGTCAGATCACTCGCGGCTGCTGAAGCCGCTGCGGCGTTCGAGGGCCTTCGTAGCGGCAACGCTGCTGGGGTGGCCGAGATTCACACGGGAGTTGTTGAACGCGCCCTGGACATTGCCGGAGTGTCGTGGCTAACGCGCCCCTTCAATGTTGCATGGACCCCCGGGTACAGCACCTCTGGACTGGCAAACTGGGGTCGTGGTTTGCGTTTTTAGGAAAGGACACTAAGAGGGTGCTTTCCAACTACAGAGGGACCACACTCCTCAGCGTAGCAGGCCAAGCCTGTGCCAGCGAGCTCGAGAGGAGGCTGCTGTGCCCGGTGCTAACGACTCAGATTGAGGATGAACAATGCGGATTCCTTTCTAGATTTGAAGCTTTCGTGACTGCAAAGATTCATATTCTTAGGTTTTTTCGGTAAAGTCACGTAGGTAAAAAAATTAAATTAATAAAAGTAAAATGAAAATAAAATAAAAATCACGACGTTTCGGAGGCAACACAAGCTTCCGCCTTCAGATGGAACCGTCACAGCACAATAGCTGTATCACTTGATAGCTGTATCAGCTGATACAGCTATCGTGCTGTGACGGTTCCACCTGAAGACGGAAGCTTGTGTTGCCTCCGAAACGTCGTGAATTTTTATTTTATTTTACTTTTATTAATTTAAATGTTTTACCTACGTGACTTTACCGAAAAAACCTAAGAATATAAATGCGGATTCCGTCAGGATCATGGAACAATGGACCATCTCTTTTCCCTCTCACAGATACTTGAGGGGTCATGAGTTATGCTTCTCGAGTCTGCATCTGCTTTGTAGACTTGGAGAAGGCACGTGACCGTTTTCTGCCGTGTGGAGGTGCAGCGAGAGTTTAATGTACCGGTGACGCTTTTGTCCGCTCTCCGGCTCCTCTATTCCCGGACTGAGAGCTGTGTCCGTATCCTTGGTGTGATATCAAAATCGTTCACTGTGGGTGTTGGACTCCCCCAAGGATGCATCTCGTCTCCACTCCTGTTCGTGATTTTCGTGGACAGGACATCAAAGCGCAGCCACAGGTATGGAGAGTATCCGGTACCGGGGCGTGGAGGTGGCATCGCTGTTTTTTGCAGACGATGCTGTCCTTTTTGCCTCGTCGGTCTGCGATCTCCAGCGGGCACTCGGACGATTTGATGCCGAACGCGAAGCTTCTGGGGATAAGGATCAGCACCTCCAAATCTGAGGTCACGGTGCACTGCAGGGAGATGGTGGATTGCCCTATCCAAGTGGTCTGCGACCTCCAGCGGGCACTCGGACGGTTTGATGCCGAACGCGAAGCTTCTGGGTTTGAAGATCAGCACCTCCAAATCTGAGGTCACGGTTCCCTGCCGGGAGACAGTGGATTGTGCTCTCTACGTGAGGGGGGAACAGTTGCCCTTAGTGGAGGAGTTTAAGTACCTCGGGGTCTCTTTCACAAGTGATGGTGAGTGGGAGCTAAAGATCAGCCGGCGGACCGGTGTGGCATTCGCAGTGTTGTGGGTGCCGCACAAACCCGTGTTGGTGAAGTGGGAGCCGAGTTCTTGAACGAAGCTCTCGGTTTACAGTTCGATCTAAGTTCCCACCCTCACCTATGATGGTCACGAGCTGTGGGTAACGACCCAAAGGTTTAGATCCCGGGAACAGGGTGCCAAAATTAGGTTACTCCACAGGGTTGCCCGGCTCACTCTCCTTGATCGGGTGAGGTGCTCGGTTATCCGGTAAGCCTCGGAGTTCAGCTGCTGCTCTTCCAGATCAAGAGGAGCCAGTTGAGGTGGTTCGGGCATCTGCTAAGGATGCCCTCCGGTAGACTCCCCCTGGAATTATATTGTTCAGCAACGTCCCACTGGGCGAAGACGCCGGGGCCGACAAAAAGGACACGCCGGTGGGACTAAGTCACTCGGCTGGCCTGGAAACGCCTGGGAATTCCCCAGGTAGAGCTCGATTGCATTGCCAGGAAAATGAGGTCTGGACCACCCTACTCAACATGCTGCCACCACGATCCTCACCAGGATAAGCGGATTGAGAAATGAATGAACGGATATGAATGCCTGGATATGAATGCTAGGATATGAATGCTATGATATGAATGCTAGGATATCTATGAAAACTGGGATATGAAAACTAGGATATCTATGAAGGCTACGATATATATGTGATATGAATGCTAGGATACCTATGAATTGCTTGGATATCTATGAAAGCTAGGACATGAATGCTAAAGGGTGGGGAACTTCAAAATAATGTTGGTCAACAATCGATGAAAACGAATAAAAAAACAATGCGCACTAGAAGGAGGATGTAAAACAAACACGAGAAATAAAATTTCTCGATTTAAAAAAAACGAATTCGCACCAAAAACAATTTGAACACAACAGGCCTAAACAAAAAAAAAACTATCAACAACAGCAAACCCGGATTAACTAAATCGCCAATTAGTGTTTTTTCACTTCCCGTAACAATGAAGAGAATGAGACAAGTCAACACCTCGAATCGAGCCGACCGTTAGCCACGGAGGCGACAGAGAAGGCTCAAACCAGAGGTCACAATCGGGTACCCGATACCCGTACCCTACCCGATACCCGGCTACCCGTACCCGACCAGGTACGGGTACCCATTTGCGACCCTGGTGCGGCCGGGTACGGGTAGGCCGTGAGTCACTGGTGAGTCACCGTTTGTCACTCATTTCGGGTAGGGTACGGGTAGGGAACGGCTACCTGTACCCGGCCGGGTACGGGTACGGGTAGCCGTTTGCGACCCTGGTGCGGCCGGATACGGGTACGGGTAGGCCGTGAGTCACTAGTGAGTAACTGTTTGTCACTCATTTCCCAACATCTTGTCTATTCTCACAATTCAAGTTCCTAGAATCAACCCACCCGCGCCTGCAACATGGCTTCATCCCAGAGGTCGCAATCGGGTACCCGTACCCTACCCGATACCCGGCCGGGTACGGGTAGCCGGGTATCGGGTAGGGTACCCATTTGCGACCCTGGTGCGGCCCGGTACGGGTACGGGTAAGGAATCAAAACCCGTTTGCGACCTCTGGCTCAAACCTCCGAGGCAATGTGCCGCTGTAGCGGCTCATTGAGGGAATGCTCCGTCAACGTTCTCGTCTTTGTCGTCGTTGTTGATATCTCTTGAGGGGGGAACCACAGTCTCTCATCGTGGCATTTGCGAAACTAAAGACAACAAAAAATTTTGACTGCGGTTCTGGCGACGACGCCCCCTGCACTGAGCGGCGCGCTTAACTGGGGCGGCCGGGCCGGGCAGGGACGGGGACGGGGCGACCGTGACGCCTGCGGGTAAAGAGCTTTGTAGCTCATCGGATTTCTAACCTGCGGCGCAAATCTGAACGTTCTACGATTTCTGAAGCGGCTGGCGGCGGTTTACGCGGGAAAGCGGAGGGGGGGGCAGGTGGGGGGGGGGAATGGGGGGTGGGGGGGTTGGGAAGGGTACGGGGGGGGGGCGTGCAAGGGTTGGGGGGCTGGGGGGGTGGGGGGGGGTCGCCCGTTAATATTAACGGGGGGGGGTGGTTGGCTCGGATTGGGCGGTTAGAATAAAATTAAATAATTAACCGATGACCCCCGTCTCCCCCCCCCCTCGCTGCTATCCCCTCCCCTCATCCCCCCTACCCCCTTCTCCCCCCCCCCCACTATAAGATTCAGAGGGGGTGGGGAGGGGGGGAGGATGGGTAAAAACTTCCGATTCAAGAATAATTGTGGGGAGCTCTCAGTCCATCCATAACTGGGTTGTGAATGGTGGGGGGTAGGGGGTGGGGGTGGGGGGTGGGGGGGAGGTGGGGAGTGGGGGGTGGGGGTAGGGGGGGGGGTGCTGACTAATAGGGGGGGGGCAGGGCGGGTGGGGGGCATTGCAGGTCGTCATTAAAATTAGAAAAGTTAAATTAAAAGAGGAGGGGGGGGGGGGGGTGGGGTGAGGGAGGGGGGAGGGAGGGGTTCTGTGATGGTTGTTGTTGTTGTTTGTTTGTAGCATGCAGACACCAAAATTGTCAAAAATATTGTGGTCTCATCGATCAGGTGAACGGGGGTCACGTGGGCGTACGGAGTTCAGAGGTCACTGTCAGGGGAACGGGGGTCACGTGTGGACGTACGGAGTTCAGAGGTCACTGTCATGTTAATGGGGGTCACGTGGGCGTACGGAGTTCAGAGGTCACTGTCAGGTTAATGGGGTCACGTGGGCGTACGGAGTTCAGAGGTCACGGTCAGGTGAACGGGGGTCATGTGGGCGTACGGAGTTCAGAGGTCACGGTCAGGTGGACGGGGGTCACGTGGGCGTACGGAGTTTAGAGGTCACTGTCAGGTGAACGGGGGTCACGTGGAAGTATGAAGTTCAAAGGTCACTGTCAGGTGAATAGTCACGTGGACGTACGGAGTTCAGAGGTCACTGTCAGGTGAATAGAGTCACGTGGAAGTATGAAGTTCAAAGGTCACTGGCAGGTGAACGGGGTCACGTGGAAGTATGAAGATCAAAGGTCACTGGCAGGTGAACGGGGTCACGTGGACATACGGAGTTCAGAGGTCACTGTCAGGTTAACGGAGTCACGTGGACGTACGGAGTTCAGAGGTCACGGTCAGGTGAATGGGGGTCACGTGGACGTACGGAGTTCAGAGGTCACTATCAGGTGAATGGGGTCACGTGGGCGTACGAAGTTCAGAGGTCACTGTCAGAGGAACAGGGGTCACGTGACACGCACAGAGTTCAGAGGTCACTGTCAGGTGAATAGAGTCACGTGGACGTACGGAGTTCAGAGGTCACTGTCAGCTGAATGGAGGTCACGTGGAATTTTCGGTGGTCAAATTTTTTCCAGGGGGGTAGGGATGGGGGCGGCATCTGGTCCGATAAATCGACGGGGTGGGGGCTGAGGGGGGAGGGGGGGAGAGGTGTGCGGTGATCTGCCTCGGTCTGTTTGGCGTTTGTCCGTTTCATGTCAAATTTACGGCTTCAAATGTGTTGTTGTTATGGTTTGTTTCGTTTTAATTTAGTTCGATCTCTGGTTCGTGATGACCTGGGCAATGGACAGGGAGGTGGGTGGTTGGGTGGTTGGGGTTGGGGGGGTCGTTTACGCTTTAATTTTGTTTTGGCGCGACGGAAAATTCCCGCGAGTATAAATCGACGTCGTCATTAATGGATCGCGTGGATTTTTTTTTTTTTACAATTTTTGTTTGTTGGGCGATTGCAAATTTGGGACTTATTTTTGTTCGTGTACTTTAGAGTACATTTTCGCATTTTTATTTTAACAATTTAGTGTTTTTTCCCTCCCAAATTTTTCCATCGAATCGCTTGTTTCGTTTACTTGAATTTGTTCGCACAATTTATTTTTTTCACGTAATTTATTTTCGTACGTTTTTTTTTTTGAGTTAATGAACATGGGGTGGGTGAGCTCTTTGTACCTTTTGAAGAATTGCTCCACCTGTTACCTTCAGAATGGTGCGATAGCGTCAACAGGTTGACGCAAGATGCGCCCGCTCCTGAGCCGAACACCGTCACCCGCAGAGGGTCTCCCCCAAAGTGGACGATGTTCTCGCTGATCCAGCGCAACGCTTGGATCTGATCGAGGAGGCCGTAGTTGCCTTTCGCCGCCGGATCGTTCATGCTCAGGAAGCCTTTGGGGATGGCGCGGTAAGGAGGGAGGAGGAGGAGGAATGGGAGCGGTGGGGATGGGTGGGGGGGAGGTAAGGAAGGGGAGGAGGAGAGAGATGTGGGTGACGTTTTGGTGGTGGTGGTGGTTGTGGTGGTGGTGGTGGTGGTGGAATCAGTGGAGGTGGTGGTGGTAACAGAGGGAGGTGGTGGTGGTGGTGGACTCAGAGAAGGTGGTGGTGGGAACAGATGAGGTGGTGGTAATGGGATCAGTGGAGTTGGTGGTGGCGATTGGTAAAGGCGATGGTGGTAGTGGAATTAGAGGAGGTGGTGGACTCAGATCAGGTGGTGGTGGTGGTGGAATCAAACGAGGTGTTGTTGATGGGATCAGGGGAGGTGGTGGTGGAATCAGAGGAAGGAGGTGGTGGTGGAATCAGAGGAGGTGGTGGTAGGAACAGATGAGGTGGAGGTGGTAACAGAGGAAGGAGGTGGAGGTGGTGGTGGAATCAGAAGAGGTGGCGGTGGTGGAATCAGTGTAGGTGGTGGTGGTAACAGAGGAAAGAGGTGGTGGTGATGGTGGTGGTGGTAGTGGTGGAATCAGAGGAGGTGGTGGAATCAGATCAGGTGGTGGTGGTGGTGGTAGTGTGATAAGCGGAGGTGGTAGGAACAGATGAGGTGGTGGTGGTGGAATCAAACGAGGTGGTGTTGATGGGATCAGGGGAGGGTGGTGGTGCGATCAGAGGTGGTGGTGGTGGGATTAGAAGAGGTGGTGGTGGTGGTGGTGATGTCGGGGGTGGTGGGGAAGGGCAGAGCGTCACGCCGAGGCCAATGCCCCCCCCCTCACCCCCCCAGCCCCCCACAAACACCAACACGGTCGCTCACGTCCCGGTCAAGGGAGCCGGACAGAAGCTTCACTACCAAAACTCCACGATGGAGAGAGTAGAGAGAAGGGGGGGGGGGGGGTGGGGGCTGTACGAGGAAGGGGGGGGGGGCCGGTACAGCCACTCCACGTTCCCTCACCGAGCACTCCGAGGCGGTAGTTGAGGGTGACGACGATGACGTTGCCGTAGCTGGCGAGGACACTGCCGTCGAACAGGTTGCCGGTGCCCTCCATGTAGGAGCCGCCATGGATGTACATCATGACGGGGCGCGGGCCCTCGTCACGGATGTCTGTGGGGGGTGGGGGGTGGGGGTGTCACGTGGTGCGGGGGGGGGAGTGGAGGAGGTGGGGGGGAGGTGGGGGGGGGTGGAGGAGGTGGGGGGGTGGTGGTGTCACGTGGTGGGGGGGAGTGGAGATGGGGGGGTGGAGGAGGTGTGGGGGGGGGGGGGTGGAGGAGGTGGTGGGGGGGAGTGGAGGATGTGGGGGGGGGTGGAGGAGGTGGTGGGGGGGAGGTGGTGGTGTCACGTGGTGGGGGGGAATGGAGGATGTGGGGGGGTGGAGGAGGTGGGGGGGTGGAGGAGTTGGGGGGGGTGGAGGAGGTGGGGGGGTGGAGGAGGTGGGGGGGGGTGGAGGAGGTGGGGGGGGTGGAGGAGGTGGGGGGGGTGGAGGAGGTGGGGGGGGGTGGAGGAGGTGGGGGGGGTGGAGGAGGTGGGGGGGGTGGAGGAGGTGGGGGGGGGTGGAGGAGGTGGGGGGGGTGGAGGAGTTGGGTGGGGGGTGGAGGAGGTGGGGGGGGTGGAGGAGGTGGGGGGGTGGAGGAGGTTGGTCGTGGCACGTGGTGGGGGGAGTGGATGAGGTGGGGGGGTGGAGGAAGTGGGGGGGTGGGAAGAGGAGGGGGGAGGAGGAGGGGGGGTGGGGGGTAGAGGCAGAGAGAAAGAGACACACACACAGAGACACACACACACAGAGACACACACACACAGAGACACACACACACAGACACACACACACAGAGACACACACACACAGAGACACACACACAGAGACACAGACAGAGAGAGACAGACACAGAGGCAGAAATACATTGCATACACAGACACGTGGAGATACAGACGCCGAGATACACAGACAAACATCATCTACAAGGGCTGAGACACACACACAGACACATAAAGACAAAGCCCCCCCTTCCCCCCGTGTAGCCTCAACAGACTGTCGGGGCAAGTGCTGTTAGTAGCGAGCAGCAGCACTGTTGGGGTGGACGGCACCACCCGCGCCCGGCCGCCTTTGTCTCCCCAGTGGTGACGTTTACGAAACACCGCTACTGTAGGTGCTCTATTGAGGCCGAGCCGACCTAGGGGAGGTCCCGGGTGCGGTGGCCGTGAGCGAGAGTCGAACCCGGCTTGTGGGTGGGGTCGAAAGACTCACACAGAGACCCATAGACTCACACAGACTCATAGACTCACACAGAGACCCATAGACTCACACAGAGACCCATAGACTCACACAGATACCCGGTAGACTCACACAGAGACCCATAGATTCAGACAGAGACCCTTAGACTCACACAGAGACCTACAGACTCACACAGAGACCCACAGACTCACACAGAGACCCATAGACTCACACAGATACCCGGTAGACTCACACAGAGATCCATAGACTCACGCAGAGACCCACAGACTCACACAGAGACCTATAGACTCACACAGATACCCGTAGACTTACACAGAGATCCATAGACTCACACAGAGACCCATAGACTCACACAGAGACCCATAGACTCACACAGAGACCCACAGACTCACACAGAGACCCACAGACTCACACAGAGACCCGTAGACTCACACAGAGACCCATATACTCACATAGAGACCCATAGAATCACACAGAGACCCGTAGACTCACACATAGACCCATAGACTCACATAGAGACCCTTAGACTCACACAGAGACCCGTAGACCCACGCAGAGACCCGTAGACTCACACAAAGACCCACAGACTCCCACAGAGACCCGTAGACTCACACAGAGACCCATAAACTCACAACATGACCCATAAACTCACACTAGAGACCCACAGAGTCACAACGAGACCGATAGACTCACACAGAGTCCCATAGACTCACACAGAGTCCTATAGACTCGCACAAAAACCCATAGACTCACACAGAAACCCATAGACTCACACAGAGACACGTAGACTCACACAGAGACCCGTAGACTCACACAAAAACCCATAGACTCACACAAAAACCCATAGACTCGCACTGAGACCCGTAGACTCACACTGAGACCCACAGACTCCCACAGAGACCCGTAGACTCACACAAAAACCCATAGACTCACACAAAAACCCATAGACTCGCACTGAGACCCGTAGACTAACACAGAGACCCATAGACTCACACAGAGACTCATAGACTCGCACAAAGGCCCATAGACCAACAACGAGACCCATTGACTCACACAGAGTCCCATAGACTCACACAAAAACCCATGGACTTACACAGAAACCCATAGACCCACACAAGGACCCGTAGACTCACACAGAATCCCATAGACTCATAAAAAACCCATAGAAGTTACTCGATCTAACCCATAAGACCTCTATTTTGGATGATATTGGTCATGGAAGTCAACTACTACCACACACCGATACACACAGAGACACACAAAATATACGTAGAAAGACACACACAGAGACAGACGTGGATACATCCAGGCCAGCTACAGAGACAACACTGATATACAAAGACGAAGATCCCCCCTATAGCCTCAACACACTGTTGGGGCAAGTGCTGTTAGCGAGCACAGAACCACGCCCGACCGCCTTTGTCTCCCCAGTGACGATGTTTACTACACACCGCAACCAAGTACTCATTTGAGGCCGAGTAGACCTAGGCGAGGGCCCGGAACCGGTTCCGATAATCACCGTCACCGGTTTCTTTGGCCCGTTAGCGGGAATCGAACTTGGGTCTCGAATATTGCAGCGTGGTGCAGCTGCACCACCGCTCCCCCACACACGAACACAGAGACAAAGCTCCCCTGTGTAGCCTTTAGCAGACTGTTGGGGCAAGTGCCGTTCGCGGGTAGCACCTATGAAGGCCGTCACGGTGGCACCAGCTACTCATCTTTGGTGGCTGAGTCTACCTAGGAGCGGCCCAGGACGGGCTTGGAAATTCCCCACTGGAGGTTCTGATCGTGGGAGGGAATCGAACTCGGGTCACCGGGGGGTTCGGAGTGGCAGCGCGCTCACCGCGGCGCCACCGCTCCACATGCAGGCGCACAAACTGAACGCATCGCGACGTTGAACAGGAGTGGATTATTGAATCTATCTGTGTAGAGCGTCGAATGTCAATCAGCTGGGTGATCGGAGCCAAAGTCTCACGACGAATGAAACTCGGCGACTCGGCGAAACACAGAGACCACTAGACTCACAAAGAGAGTAGTAGATTCACACAGAGACCCATAGACTCACACAGAGACCCACAGAAACCCACAGAGAAACATAGGGTTACATAGAGCAACAGAGACCAATAGGGTTACATAGAGACACAGAGACCCACAGAGACTCAGAGAGACCCATAGGGTTACATAGAGACACAGAGACCCACAGAGACTCAGAGAGACCCATAGGGTTACATAGAGACACAGAGACCCACGAAAACCGACAGAGACCCATAGGGTTACATAGAGACACAGAGACCCACAGAGACTCAGAGAGACCCATAGGGTTACATAGAGACACAGAGACCCACATAAAACCCACAGAGACCCATAGGGTTACATAGAGCCACAGAGACCCATAGGGGTACAAAGAGACACAGAGACCCACAGAGACTCAGAGAGACCCATAGGGTTACATAGAGACACAGAGACCCACATAAACCCACAGAGACCCATAGGGTTACATAGAGCCACAGAGACCCATAGGGGTACAAAGAGACACAGAGACCCACAGAGACCCAGAGAGACCCATAGGGTTACATAGAGACACAGAAACCCACAGAAACCCACAGAGACCCATAGGGTTACATAGAGCCACAGAGACCCATAGGATTACATAGAGACACAGAGACCCACAGAGACCCAGAGAGACCCATAGGGTTACATAGAGACACAGAGACCCACAGAAACCCACAGAGACACATAGGGTTACATAGAGCCACAGAGACCCATAGGGTTACATAGAAACACAGAGACCCATAGGGTTGCATAGAGACACAGAGACCCACAGAAACCCACAGAGACCCATAGGGTTACATAGAGACGAAGAGACCCACAGAGACGCAGAGAGACCCATAGGGTTACATAGAAACACAGAGACCCACAGAGACCGATCAGGAAACACAGATACACAAAAACCCACAGAGACCCATATGGTTACATCGAGACATTCGAACCAAAAGAGACCCAAAGAGACCCATATGGATACACAGAGACATGGATACCCACAGAGGTCCAAAGAGACCCATAGGGATACATACAGATGCACAGATACCCACAGAGACCCATAGGGATACATAGAGACACAGAGACCCACAGAGACCCATATAGGTACATATAAACACAGAAACCCACAGAGACCCATAGATAACCAAATGGATACATAGAGACACAAATAACCATAGAGACCCACAGAGAACCACATAGATAAATAGAGACACACAGACCCAAAGAGACCCAATGGGATACATACAGACAAAGCGGCCCACATAGACCCTTTTGGATACACAGAGACACACAGAAACCCACAGAAACCCATAGGTTTACACAGAGACCCATAAGTTTACACAGTGATACAGAGATACACAGACATCCATAGGGTGAGAGACACAGAGACCCACATAAACCCACAGAGACCCATAGGGGTACATATAAACACAGAAACCCACAGAAATCCATAGATACCCATATGGATACATAGAGACACAAATACCCATAGAGACCCACAGAGAACCACATAGATACATAGAGATACACAGACCCAAAGAGACCCAATGGGATACATACAGAGAAAGCGACCCACATAGACCCATTTGGATACACAGAGATATACAGAGACCCACAGATACCCATATGGATATATAAAGACACAAAGACCATAGAGACCCTTATAGATACACAGCAACACAGAAATCCATCGGGTTACACAGAGACAAAGAGACCTACAGAGACCCATAGGCTTACACGTTGACCCACAGGTTTACACAGTGATACAGAGATCCACAGAAACCCATAGGGTGAGAGACACAGAAACCCAAATAAACCCACAGAGACCCATAGGGGTAGATAGAGACACAGAGACCCACAGAAACCCACAGAGAACCATAGGGGTACATAGAAACATAGAGACACACAGAACCCATATAGACCCATAGGATTACATATAGACACATAGACCCATAGAGACCCATGGGGTTACATAGAGCCACAGAGACTCATAGGGTTACATAGAGACACAGAGACTCACAGAGACCCAGAGAGACCCATAGGGTTGCATAGAGACACAGAGACCCACAGAAACCCACAGAGACCCATAGGGTTACATAGAGACAAAGAGACCCACAGAGACCCAGAGAGACCCATAGGGTTACATAGAGACGAAGAGACCCACAGAGACGCAGAGAGACCCATAGGGTTACATAGAAACACAGAGACCCACAGAGACCGATCAGGAAACACAGATACACAAAAACCCACAGAGACCCATATGTTTACATCGAGACATTCGAACCAAGAGAGACCCAAAGAGACCCATATGGATACACAGAGACATGGATACCCACAGAGGCCCAAAGAGACCCATAGGGATACATACAGATGCACAGATACCCACAGAGACCCATAGGGATACATAGAGACACAGAAACCCACAGAGACCCACAGAGACCCATATAGGTACATATGAACACAGAAACCCACAGAGACCCATATATAACCAAATGGATACATAGAGACACAAATAACCATAGAGACCCACAGAGAACCACATAGATAAATAGAGACACACAGACCCAAAGAGACCCAATGGGATACATACAGACAAAGCGGCCCACATAGACCCTTTTGGATACACAGAGACACACAGAAACCCACAGAAACCCATAGGTTTACACAGAGACCCATAAGTTTACACAGTGATACAGAGATACACAGACATCCATAGGGTGAGAGACACAGAGACCCACATAAGCCCACAGAAACCCATAGGGGTACATAGAAACACAGAAACCCACAGAGACCCATAGATACCCATATGGATACATAGAGACACAAATACCCATAGAGACCCACAGAGAACCACATAGATACATAGAGATACACAGACCCAAAGAGACCCAATGGGATACATACAGAGAAAGCGACCCACATAGACCCATTTGGATACACAGAGACATACAGAGACCAACAGATACCCATATGGATATATAAAGACACAAAGACCATAGAGACCCGTATAGATACACAGCAACACAGAAATCCATCGGGTTACACAGAGACAAAGAGACCTACAGAGACCCATAGGGGTAGATAGAGACACAGAGACCCACAGAAACCCACAGAGAACCATAGGGGTACATAGAAACATAGAGACACACAGAACCCATAGAGACCCATATGATTACATATAGACACATAGACCCATAGAGACCCATAGGGTTACATAGAGACACAGAGACCCAGAGAGACCCAATGGGATACATACAGACCCAGAGACACACAGACACCCATGGAGACCCAAAAGAATACACAGAGACACATAGAGACCCACAGAGACCCATAGGGTTATAAAGCGACGCAGAGACACACAGACACCCATGGAGACCAAAAATGATACACAGAGACACAGAAACCCACAGAGACCCATAGGGTTACATAGAAACACAGAGACACACAGAACCCATAGAGACCCATAGGGATACATAGAGACAGAGAGACCCACATAGATACATAGAGAGACAGATACCCAAAGAGACCCATTTGGATACATACAGACACAGAGACCCAGAGAGACCCATTTGGATACACAGAGACACACAGAGACACGCATAGACCCATAGGGATACACAGAGACACAGAGACACACAGACACCCATGGAGACCCAGAAGGATGAACAGACACACACAGAGACCCACAGAAACCCATAGGGCTACATAGAGGCACAGAGAACCACAGCGAACCATAGAGACCCTTGTAGAAACACAGAAACACAGAAATCCATCAGGTTACACAGAGACACAGAGATCTACAAGAGACCCATAGGCTTACACAGAGATACAGAGATCCACAGAAACCCATAGGGTGAGAGACACAGAAACCCACATAAACCCACAGAGACCCATAGGGCACATAGAAACACAGAGACCCACAGAAACCCAAAGAGACCCATAGGGGCACATAGAAACACAGATACCCACAGAAACCCACAGAGACCCATAGGGTTACATAGAGACACAGAGACACACAGAAACCCACAGATACCCATAGGGTTACATAGACACAAAGAGACCCACAGAGATCCACAGAGACCCAGGGAGACCCATAGGGGTACATAAAGACACAGAGACCCACATAGATACATAGAGACACATAATCCCAAAGAGACCCAATGGGATATATACAGACACAGAGACCCACAGAGACCCATTTGAATACACAAAAATACACAGAGACCCACAAAGACCCATATGGATACATAAAGACACAGAGACCTACAGAAACCAATGAAAACCCAAAATGATACATAGACAGAGATCCAGAGAGGCCCATAGGGTTACAAAGCAACACAGAGACACACAGACACCCATGGAAACCTACAATAATACACAGAGACAGACAGAGACCCACAGAGACCCATAGGGTTACACAGAGGCACAGAGAACCACAGCGAACTATAGAGAACATTATATATACACACAAACTCAGAAATCCATCGGGTTACACAGAGACACAGAGACCTACAGAGACCCATATAAAATCATTAGGATACATAGAGACACACAGAGACCCACAGAGACTCATAGGTTTACACAGAGACACAGAAACCCACATAAACCCACAGAGACCCAATGGGATACATACACACACAGAGACCCACAGAGACCCATTTGGATACAGAGAGACACAGAGAACCACAGAGACCAACAGAAATCCATATGGATACATAAAGACACAGAGACCGACAGAAAGCAATAGAGACCCAAAATGATACATAGAGAGACAGAGATCCATAGAAACCCATGCGGTTACAAAGCAACACAGAGACACACAGCCACCCATGGAGACCCAAAAAGAAACACAGAGACACAAAGAGACCCAAAGAGACCCACGTAGATACATAGAGACACAGAGACCCAAAGAGACCCAATGGGATACATACAGACACAGAGACCCACAGAGAACCTTTGGATACATTAAAACACAGAGACCTACAGAAACCAATAGAGACCCAAAATTATACATAGAGAGACAGAGATCCACAGAGACCCATAGGGTTACAAAGCAACACAGAGACACACAGACACCCATGCAGACCCAAAATGATTAACAGAGACACACAGAGACCCACGGAGACCCATAGGGTTACATAGAGGCACAAAGAACCACAACGAACCATAGAGATCCTTATATATACACAGAAAAACAGAAATCCATCGGGTTAAACAGAAACAAAGAGACCTACAGAGACCTATAAGAGATACAGAGATCCACAGAAACCCATAGGGTGAGAGACACAGAAACCCACATAAACCCACAGAGACCCAATGGGATACATACAAACACAGAGACCTACAGAGACCCATAGAAAACCATTAGGATACACAGAGACACACAGAGACCCACAGAGACCCATATGTTTACACAGAGACACAGAAACCCACATAAACCCACAGAGACCCAATGGGATACATATCGACACAGAGACCCACAGAGACCAATTTGGATACAGAAAGACACACAGCGAACTACAGAGACCAACAGAAATCCATGTGGATACATAAAGACACAGAGACCGACAGAAAGCAATAGAGACCCAAAATGATACATAGATAGACAGAGATCCAGAGATCCATAGGGTAAAAAAAACAGAGACACACAGACACCCATGGAGACCCATAGGGTTACATAGATACACAGAAATCCAGAAATCCATCGGGTTACACAGAGACACAGAGATCTACAGAGACCCATAGGGTGAGAGACACAGAAACCCACATAAACCCAGAGAGACCCGTAGGGTACATAGAAACACAGAGACCCACATAAACCCACAGATACCCATAGAGACATACACAACCCATAGAGATCCATAGGATTGCATAGAGACACAGATGCCCATAGAGTCCCATAGGGTTACATAGAGACACAGAGACCCACAGAGACCCAGAGAGACCCATAGAGGTACATAGAGACACAGAGACCCACAGAGACCCACAGACACCCATAGGGGTAGATAGAGACACAGGGATCCACATAAACCCACAGAGACCCTTAGGGGTACATAGAAACACAGAGACCCACAGACACAGATACCCATGAGGCTACATAGAGACACAGAGACACACAGAACCCATAGAGACCCATAGGGTTACAAAGAGACACAGAGACCCACAGAGACCCATAGAGTTACATAGAGACACTGGTACCCAAAGAGACCCATAGAGATACATATACACACAGAGACACCCAGAGACCCATGGGTTTATATTAGACACACAGAGACCCACAGAGACCCATAGGTATACATAAAGACACAGAGACCCACATATACCCATAGGGTTACATACAGATACACATACCTACAGAGACCCATAGAGACCCATTTGGATACACAGAGACCCACAAAAACCCATAGAGACCCATCTGAATACATAGAGACACGGAGATCCATAGATACCCTTAGAGATACGTAAAGACATAGATACCCACGGAGACCCATAGGGTTACATAGAGACACACAGAGACACACAGAGACCCATAGGGATACTTAGAGAGACAAATAACCATAGACACCCATAGAGGCCCTTCGGGATACAAAGAGACACAGAGACCCAGAGAGACTAATAGGGATATATACAGACACAGAGATCCATAAAGAACCATGGAGTGACATAGAGACACAGATATCCATAGATACCCTTAGAGATACATAAAGACACAGAGACCCACAGAGATACATAGGGTTACGTAGAGACATAGAGACCCACAGAGACCCCATAGAAATACATAGCGACACAGAGACCCACAGAGACCCAAATGGATACACGAGACACATTGACCCATAGATACCCATAGGGTTACATAGAGACACATTGACCCATAGATACCCATAGGGATAAATAGCGACACAGAGACCCACAGAGACCCATAGGCATACACAGAGACAAACAGAAACCCATAGAGACCCATCTGGATACATAGAGACACAGAGATCCATAGATACCCTTAGAGATACGTAAAGACACAGAGACCCACAGAGACCCATAGAGTCACATAGAGACACAGAGACCCATAGGGTTACATAGAGACACAGAGACCCATAGATACCCATAGGGATATATAGAGACACAGAGACCCACAGAGACCCATAGGGTTACATAGAGACACAGAGACCCATAGATACCCATAGGGATATATAGAAACACAGAGACCCACATATACCCATAGGGTTACATACAGACACAGAGACCCACAGAGACCCATAGGGTTACATAGAGACACAGAGACCCACAGAGACCCATAGAGTTACATAGAGACACAGAGACCCACAGAGACCCATAGGGTTACATAGAGACACAGAGACCCATAGAGACCCATAGGGATACATACAGACACAGAGACCTACAGAGACCCATAGAGACCCATTTGGATACACAGAGACCCACAGAGACCCATAGGGTTACATACAGACACAGAGACCCACAGAGACCCATAGGGTTACATAGAGACACAGAGACCCATAGAGACTCATAGGGTTACATACAGACACAGAGCACTACAGAGACCCATAGAGACCCATTTGGATGCACAGAGACCCACAGAGACCCATAAAGTTACATAGAGACACAGAAACCCACAGAGACCCATAGGGTTACATAGAGACACAGAGACCCACAGAGACCCATAGAGTAACATAGAGACACAGAGACCCACAGAGACGCATAGGGTTACATAGAGACACAGAGACCCATAGAGACCCATAGGGTTACATACAGACACAGAGCACTACAGAGACCCATAGAGACCCATTTGGATACACAGAGACCCACAGAGACCCATAGAATTACATAGAGACACAGAAACCCACAGAGACCCATAGGGTTACATAGGGACACAGAGACCCATAGATTACCATAGGGTTACATACAGACACAGAGACCTACAGAGACCCATGGAGACCCATTTGGATACACAGAGACCCACAGAGACCCATAGAGTAACATAGAGACACAGAGACACACAGAGACCCATAGGGTTACATAGAGACACAGAGACCCATAGAGACCCATAGGGTTACATACAGACACAGAGCACTACAGAGACCCATAGAGACTCATTTGGATACACAGAGACCCACAGAGACGCATAGAGTTACATGGAGACACAGAGACCCACAGAGACCCATAGGGTTACATAGAGACACAGAGACCCATAGAGACCCATAGGGTTACATACAGACACAGAGACCTACAGAGACCCATAGAGACCCATTTGGATAAACAGAGACCCACAGAGACCCATAGAGTTGCATAGAGACACAGAGACCCACAGAGACCCATAGGGTTACATAGAGACACAGAGACCCATAGAGACCCATAGGGTTACATACAGACACAGAGACCTACAGAGACCCATAGAGACCCATTTGGATACACAGAGACCCACAGAGACCCATAGAGTTACGTAGAGACACAGAGACCCACAGAGACCCATAGGGTTACATAGAGACACAGAGACCCATAGAGACCCATAGGGTTACATACAGACACAGAGCACTACAGAGACCCATAGAGACCCATTTGGATACACAGAGACCCACAGAGACCCATAGAGTTACATAGAGACACAGAGACCCACAGAGACCCATAGGGTTACATAGAGACACAGAGACCCATAGAGACCCATAGGGTTACATACAGACACAGAGACCTACAGAGACCCATAGAGACCCATTTGGATACACAGAGACCCACATAGACCAATAGAGTTACATAGAGACACAGAGACCCACAGAGACCCATAGGGTTACATAGAGACACAGATACCCTTAGAGACCGATAGGGTTACATACAGACACAGAGACCTACAGAGACCCATAGAGACCCATTTGGATACACAGAGACCCACAGAGACCCATGGAGTTACATAGAGACACAGAGTCCCACAGAGACCCATAGGGTTACATAGAGACACAGAGACACATAGAGACCCATAGGGATACATACAGACACAGAGACCTACAGAGACCCATAGAGATCCATTTGGATACACAGAGACCCACAGAGACCCATAGAGTTACATAGAGACACAGAGACCCACAGAGACCCATAGGGCTACATAGAGACACAGAGACCCACAGAGACCCATAGGGTTACATACAGACACAGAGACCTACAGAGACCCATAGAGACCCATTTGGATACACAGAGACCCACAGAGACCCATAGAGTTGCATAGAGACACAGAGACCCACAGAGACCCATAGGGTTACATAGAGACACAGAGACCCATAGAGACCCATAGGGTTACATACAGACACAGAGACCTACAGAGACCCATAGAGACCTATTTGGATACACAGAGACGAACAGAGACCCATAGAGTTACGTAGAGACACAGAGACCCACAGAGACCCATAGGGTTACATAGAGACACAGAGACCCATAGAGACCCATAGGGTTACATACAGACACAGATCACTACAGAGACCCATAGAGACCCATTTGGATACACAGACCCACAGAGACCCATAGCGTTACATAGAGACACAGAGACCCACAGAGACCCATAGGGTTACATAGAGACACAGACACCCATAGAGACCCATAGGGTTACATACAGACACAGAGCACTACAGAGACCCATAGAGACCCATTTGGATACACAGAGACCCACAGAGACCCATAGAGTTACATAGAGACACAGAGACCCACAGAGACCCATAGGGTTACATAGAGACACAGAGACCCATAGAGACCCATAGGGTTACAGACAGACACAGAGACCTACAGAGACCCATAGAGACCCATTTGGATACACAGAGACCCACAGAGACCCATAGAGTTACATAGAGACACAGAGACCCACAGAGACCCATAGGGTTACATAGAGACACAGATACCCTTAGAGACCCATAGGGTTACATACAGACACAGAGACCTACAGAGACCCATAGAGACCCATTTGGATACACAGAGACCCACAGAGACCCATGGAGTTACATAGAGACACAGAGTCCCACAGAGACCCATAGGGTTACATAGAGACACAGAGACACATAGAGAGCCATAGGGATACATACAGACACAGAGACCTACAGAGACCCATAGAGATCCATTTGGATACACAGAGACCCACAGAGACCCATAGAGTTACATAGAGACACAGAGACCCACAGAGACCCATAGGGCTACATAGAGACACAGAGACACACAGAGACCCATAGGGTTACATACAGACACAGAGACCTACAGAGACCCATAGAGACCCATTTGGATACACAGAGACCCACAAAAACCCATAGAGTTACATAGAAACACAGAGACCCACAGATACCCATAGGGTTACATAGAGACACAGAGACCCATAGAGACCCATAGGGTTACATATAGACACAGAGACCTACAGAGACCCATGGAGACCGATTTGGATACGCAGAGACAAACAGAAACCCATAGAGTTACATAGTGACACAGAGACCCACAGAGATCCATCTGGATACATAGAGACTCGGAGATCCATAGATACCCTTAGAGATACGTAACGACACAGAGACCCACAGAGAACCATAGAGTCACATAGAGACACAAAGACCCACAGAGACCCATAGGGTTACATACAGACACAGAGACCCATATATACCCATAGGGATATATAGAGACACAGAGACCCACATATACCCATAGGGTTACATACAGACACAGAGACCCACAGAGACCCATAGGGTTACATAGAGACACAGAGACCCATAGAGACCCTTAGGGTTACATACAGACACAGAGCACTACAGAGACCCATAGCGACCCATTTGGATACACAGAGACCCACAGAGACCCATAGAGTTACATAGAGACACAGATACCCACAGAGACCCATAGGGTTACATAGAGACACAGAGACACATAGAAAACCATAGGGATACATACAGACACAGAGACCTACAGAGACCCATAGAGATCCATTTGGATACACAGAGACCCACAGAGACCCATAGAGTTACATAGAGACACAGAGACCCACAGAGACCCATAGGGCTACATAGAGACACAGAGACCCACAGAGACCCATAGGGTTACATACAGACACAGAGACCTACAGAGACCCATAGAGACCCATTTGGATACACAGAGACCCACAGAGACCCATAGAGTTGCATAGAGACACAGAGACCCACAGAGACCCATAGGGTTACATAGAGACACAGAGACCCAGAGACCCATAAGGTTACATACAGACACAGAGACCTACAGAGACCCATAGAGACCCATTTGGATACACAGAGACCCACAGAGACCCATAGAGTTATGTAGAGACACAGAGACCCACAGAGACCCATAGGGTTACATAGAGACACAGAGACCCATAGAGACCCATAGGGTTACATACAGACACAGATCACTACAGAGACCCATAGAGACCCATTTGGATACACAGACCCACAGAGACCCATAGAGTTACATAGAGACACAGAGACCCACAGAGACCCATAGGGTTACATAGAGACACAGAGACCCATAGAGACCCATAGGGTTACATACAGACACAGAGCACTACAGAGACCCATAGAGACCCATTTGGATACACAGAGACCCACAGAGACCCATAGAGTTACATAGAGACACAGAGACCCACAGAGACCCATAGGGTTACATAGAGACACAGAGACCCATAGAGACCCATAGGGTTACATACAGACACAGAGACCTACAGCGACCCATAGAGACCCATTTGGATACACAGAGACCCACAAAAACCCATAGAGTTACATAGAAACACAGAGACCCACAGATACCCATAGGGTTACATAGAGACACAGAGACCCATAGAGACCTATAGGGTTACATATAGACACAGAGACCTACAGAGACCCATGGAGACCGATTTGGATACACAGAGACAAACAGAAACCCATAGAGTTACATAGAGACACAGAGACCCACAGAGACCCATCTGGATACATAGAGACACGGAGATCCATAGATACCCTTAGAGATACGTAACGACACAGAGACCCACAGAGAACCATAGGGTTACATAGAGACACAGAGACCCATATATACCCATAGAGATATATAGAGACACAGAGACCCATATATACCCATAGGGATATATAGAGACACAGAGACCCACATATACCCATAGGGTTACATACAGACACAGAGACCCACAGAGACCCATAGGGTTACATAGAGACACAGAGACCCATAGAGACCCTTAGGGTTACATACAGACACAGGCACTACAGAGACCCATAGCGACCCATTTGGATACACAGAGACCCACAGAGACCCATAGAGTTACATTGAGACACAGATACCCACAGAGACCCATAGGGTTACATAGAGACACAGAGACCCATAGGGTTACATACAGACACAGAGACCTACAGAGACCCATAGAGACCCATTTGGATACACAGAGACCCACAGAGACCCATAGAGTTACATAGAGACATAGAGACACAGATGCCCACAGAGACCCATAGGGTTACATAGAGACACAGAGACCCATAGAGACCCATAGGGTTACATACAGACACAGAGACCTACAGAGACCCATAGAGACCCATTTGGATACACAGAGACCCACAGAGACCCATAGAGTTACATAGAGACATAGAGACACAGATGTCCACAGAGACCCATAGGGTTACATAGAGACACAGAGACCCATAGAGACCCATAGGGTTACATACAGATACAGAGACCTACAGAGACCCATAGAGACCCATTTGGATACACAGAGACCCACAGAGACCCATAGAGTTACATAGAGACACAGAGACCCACAGAGACCCATAGGGTTACATAGAGACACAGAGACCCATAGAGACCCATAGGGTTACATACAGACACAGAGCACTACAGAGACCCATAGAGACCCATTTGGATACACAGAGACCCACAGAGACCCATAGAGTTACATAGGGACACAGAGACCCACAGAGACCCATAGGGTTACATAGAGACACAGAGACCCATAGAGACCCATAGGGTTACATACAGACACAGAGACCTACAGAGACCCATAGAGACCCATTTGGATACACAAAGACCCACAGAGACCCATAGAGTTACATAGAGACACAGAGACCCACAGAGACCCATAGGGTTACATAGAGACACAGATACCCTTAGAGACCCATAGGGTTACATACAGACACAGAGACCTACAGAGACCCATAGAGACCCATTTGGATACACAGAGACCCACAGAGACCCATAGAGTTACATAGAGACACAGAGACCCACAGAGACCCATAGGGCTACATAGAGACACAGAGACCCACAGAGACCCATAGGGTTACATACAGACACAGAGACCTACAGAGACCCATAGAGACCCATTTGGATACACAGAGACCCACAAAAACCCATAGAGTTACATAGAAACACAGAGACCCACAGATACCCGTAGGGTTACATAGAGACACAGAGACCCATAGAGACCCATAGGGGTACATATAGACACAGAGACCTACAGAGACCCATGGAGACCGATTTGGATACACAGAGACAAACAGAAACCCATAGAGTTACATAGAGACACAGAGACCCACAGAGACCCATCTGGATACATAGAGACACGGAGATCCATAGATACCCTTAGAGATACATAACGACACAGAGACCCACAGAGAACCATAGGGTTACATAGAGACACAGAGACCCATATATACCCATAGAGATATATAGAGACACAGAGACCCATATATACCCATAGGGATATATAGAGACACAGAGACCCACATATACCCATAGGGTTACATACAGACACAGAGACCCACAGAGACCCATAGGGTTACATAGAGACACAGAGACCCATAGAGACCCTTAGGGTTACATACAGACACAGAGCACTACAGAGACCCATAGCGACCCATTTGGATACACAGAGACCCACAGAGACCCATAGAGTTACATTGAGACACAGATACCCACAGAGACCCATAGGGTTACATAGAGACACAGAGACCCATAGGGTTACATACAGACACAGAGACCTACAGAGACCCATAGAGACCCATTTGGATACACAGAGACCCACAGAGACCCATAGAGTTACATAGAGACATAGAGACACAGATGCCCACAGAGACCCATAGGGTTACATAGAGACACAGAGACCCATAGAGACCCATAGGGTTACATACAGACACAGAGACCTACAGAGACCCATAGAGACCCATTTGGATACACAGAGACCCACAGAGACCCATAGAGTTACATAGAGACACAGAGACCCACAGAGACCCATAGGGTTACATAGAGACACAGAGACCCATAGAGACCCATAGGGTTACATACAGACACAGAGCACTACAGAGACCCATAGCGACCCATTTGGATACACAGAGACCCACAGAGACCCATAGAGTTACATAGAGACACAGATACCCACAGAGACCCATAGGGTTACATAGAGACACAGAGACCCATAGGGTTACATACGGACACAGAGACCTACAGAGACCCATAGAGACCCATTTGGATACACAGAGACCCATAGAGACCCATAGAGTTACATAGAGACATAGAGACACAGATGCCCACAGAGACCCATAGGGTTACATAGAGACACAGAGACCCATAGAGACCCATAGGGTTACATACAGACACAGAGACCTACAGATACCCATAGAGACCCATTTGGATACACAGAGACCCACAGAGACCCATAGAGTTACATAGAGACACAGAGACCCACAGAGACCCATAGGGTTACATAGAGACACAGAGACCCATAGAGACCCATAGGGTTACATACAGACACAGAGACCTACAGAGACCCATAGAGTCCCAGTTGGATACACAGAGACCCACAGAGACCCATATAGTTACATAGAGACACAGAGACCCACAGAGACCCATAGGGTTACATAGAGACACAGAGACCCATAGAGACCCATAGGGTTACATACAGACACAGAGCACTACAGAGACCCATAGAGACCCATTTGGATACACAGAGACCCTCAGACATCCATAGAGTTACATAGAGACACAGAGACCCACAGATACCCATAGGGTTACATAGAGACACAGAGACCCATAGAGACCCATAGGGTTACATATAGACACAGAGACCTACAGAGACCCATGGAGACCGATTTGGATACACAGAGACAAACAGAAACCCATAGAGTTACATAGAGACACAGAAACCCACAGAGACCCATAGGGTTACATAGAGACACAGAGACCCATAGAGACCCATAGGGTTACATACAGACACAGAGACCTACAGAGACCCATAGAGACCCATTTGGATACACAGAGACCCACAAAAACCCATAGAGTTACATAGAAACACAGAGACCCACAGATACCCATAGGGTTACATAGAGACACAGAAACCCATAGAGACCCATAGGGTTACATATAGACACAGAGACCTACAGAGACCCATGGAGACCGATTTGGATACACAGAGACAAACAGAAACCCATAGAGTTACATAGAGACACAGAGACCCACAGAGACCCATCTGGATACATAGAGACACGGAGATCCATAGATACCCTTAGAGATACGTAACGACATAAAGACCCACAGAGACCCATAGGGTTACATAGAGACACAGAGACACATAGAGAGCCATAGGGATACATACAGACACAGAGACCTACAGAGACCCATAGAGATCCATTTGGATACACAGAGACCCACAGAGACCCATAGAGTTACATAGAGACACAGAGACCCACAGAGACCCATAGGGCTACATAGAGACACAGAGACACACAGAGACCCATAGGGTTACATACAGACACAGAGACCTACAGAGACCCATAGATACCCATTTGGATACACAGAGACCCACAAAAACCCATAGAGTTACATAGAAACACAGAGACCCACAGATACCCATAGGGTTACATAGAGACACAGAGACCCATAGAGACCCATAGGGTTACATATAGACACAGAGACCTACAGAGACCCATGGAGACCGATTTGGATACACAGAGACAAACAGAAACCCATAGAGTTACATAGTGACACAGAGACCCACAGAGATCCATCTGGATACATAGAGACTCGGAGATCCATAGATACCCTTAGAGATACGTAACGACACAGAGACCCACAGAGAACCATAGAGTCACATAGAGACACAAAGACCCACAGAGACCCATAGGGTTACATACAGACACAGAGACCCATATATACCCATAGGGATATATAGAGACACAGAGACCCACATATACCCATAGGGTTACATACAGACACAGAGACCCAGAGAGACCCATAGGGTTACATAGAGACACAGAGACCCATAGAGACCCTTAGGGTTACATACAGACACAGAGCACTACAGAGACCCATAGCGACCCATTTGGATACACAGAGACCCACAGAGACCCATAGAGTTACATAGAGACACAGATACCCACAGAGACCCATAGGGTTACATAGAGACACAGAGACACATAGAGAACCATAGGGATACATACAGACACAGAGACCTACAGAGACCCATAGAGATCCATTTGGATACACAGAGACCCACAGAGACCCATAGAGTTACATAGAGACACAGAGACCCACAGAGACCCATAGGGCTACATAGAGACACAGAGACCCACAGAGACCCATAGGGTTACATACAGACACAGAGACCTACAGAGACCCATAGAGACCCATTTGGATACAAAGAGACCCACAGAGACCCATAGAGTTGCATAGAGACACAGAGACCCACAGAGACCCATAGGGTTACATAGAGACACAGAGACCCAGAGACCCATAAGGTTACATACAGACACAGAGACCTACAGAGACCCATAGAGACCCATTTGGATACACAGAGACCCACAAAAACCCATAGAGTTACATAGAAACACAGAGACCCACAGATACCCATAGGGTTACATAGAGACACAGAGACCCATAGAGACCTATAGGGTTACATATAGACACAGAGACCTACAGAGACCCATGGAGACCGATTTGGATACACAGAGACAAACAGAAACCCATAGAGTTACATAGAGACACAGAGACCCACAGAGACCCATCTGGATACATAGAGACACGGAGATCCATAGATACCCTTAGAGATACGTAACGACACAGAGACCCACAGAGAACCATAGGGTTACATAGAGACACAGAGACCCATATATACCCATAGAGATATATAGAGACACAGAGACCCATATATACCCATAGGAATATATAGAGACACAGAGACCCACATATACCCATAGGGTTACATACAGACACAGAGACCCACAGAGACCCATAGGGTTACATAGAGACACAGAGACCCATAGAGACCCTTAGGGTTACATACAGACACAGGCACTACAGAGACCCATAGCGACCCATTTGGATACACAGAGACCCACAGAGACCCATAGAGTTACATTGAGACACAGATACCCACAGAGACCCATAGGGTTACATAGAGACACAGAGACCCATAGGGTTACATACAGACACAGAGACGTACAGAGACCCATAGAGACCCATTTGGATACACAGAGACCCACAGAGACCCATAGAGTTACATAGAGACATAGAGACACAGATGCCCACAGAGACCCATAGGGTTACATAGAGACACAGAGACCCATAGAGACCCATAGGGTTACATACAGACACAGAGACCTACAGAGACCCATAGAGACCCATTTGGATACACAGAGACCCACAGAGACCCATAGAGTTACATAGAGACATAGAGACACAGATGCCCACAGAGACCCATAGGGTTACATAGAGACACAGAGACCCATAGAGACCCATAGGGTTACATACAGATACAGAGACCTACAGAGACCCATAGAGACCCATTTGGATACACAGAGACCCACAGAGACCCATAGAGTTACATAGAGACACAGAGACCCACAGAGACCCATAGGGTTACATAGAGACACAGAGACCCATAGAGACCCATAGGGTTACATACAGACACAGAGCACTACAGAGACCCATAGAGACCCATTTGGATACACAGAGACCCACAGAGACCCATAGAGTTACATAGGGACACAGAGACCCACAGAGACCCATAGGGTTACATAGAGACACAGAGACCCATAGAGACCCATAGGGTTACATACAGACACAGAGACCTACAGAGACCCATAGAGACCCATTTGGATACACAGAGACCCACAGAGACCCATAGAGTTACATAGAGACACAGAGACCCACAGAGACCCATAGGGTTACATAGAGACACAGATACCCTTAGAGACCCATAAGGTTACATACAGACACAGAGACCTACAGAGACCCATAGAGACCCATTTGGATACACAGAGACCCACAGAGACCCATAGAGTTACATAGAGACACAGAGACCCACAGAGACCCATAGGGCTACATAGAGACACAGAGACCCACAGAGACCCATAGGGTTACATACAGACACAGAGACCTACAGAGACCCATAGAGACCCATTTGGATACACAGAGACCCACAGAGACCCATAGAGTTACATTGAGACACAGATACCCACAGAGACCCATAGGGTTACATAGAGACACAGAGACCCATAGGGTTACATACAGACACAGAGACGTACAGAGACCCATAGAGACCCATTTGGATACACAGAGACCCACAGAGACCCATAGAGTTACATAGAGACATAGAGACACAGATGCCCACAGAGACCCATAGGGTTACATAGAGACACAGAGACCCATAGAGACCCATAGGGTTACATACAGACACAGAGACCTACAGAGACCCATAGAGACCCATTTGGATACACAGAGACCCACAGAGACCCATAGAGTTACATAGAGACATAGAGACACAGATGCCCACAGAGACCCATAGGGTTACATAGAGACACAGAGACCCATAGAGACCCATAGGGTTACATACAGATACAGAGACCTACAGAGACCCATAGAGACCCATTTGGATACACAGAGACCCACAGAGACCCATAGAGTTACATAGAGACACAGAGACCCACAGAGACCCATAGGGTTACATAGAGACACAGAGACCCATAGAGACCCATAGGGTTACATACAGACACAGAGCACTACAGAGACCCATAGAGACCCATTTGGATACACAGAGACCCACAGAGACCCATAGAGTTACATAGGGACACAGAGACCCACAGAGACCCATAGGGTTACATAGAGACACAGAGACCCATAGAGACCCATAGGGTTACATACAGACACAGAGACCTACAGAGACCCATAGAGACCCATTTGGATACACAGAGACCCACAGAGACCCATAGAGTTACATAGAGACACAGAGACCCACAGAGACCCATAGGGTTACATAGAGACACAGATACCCTTAGAGACCCATAAGGTTACATACAGACACAGAGACCTACAGAGACCCATAGAGACCCATTTGGATACACAGAGACCCACAGAGACCCATAGAGTTACATAGAGACACAGAGACCCACAGAGACCCATAGGGCTACATAGAGACACAGAGACCCACAGAGACCCATAGGGTTACATACAGACACAGAGACCTACAGAGACCCATAGAGACCCATTTGGATACACAGAGACCCACAAAAACCCATAGAGTTACATAGAGACACAGAGACCCACAGAGACCCATAGGGCTACATAGAGACACAGAGACCCACAGAGACCCATAGGGTTACATACAGACACAGAGACCTACAGAGACCCATGGAGACCGATTTGGATACACAGAGACAAGCAGAAACCCATAGAGTTACATAGAGACACAGAGACCCACAGAGACCTATCTGGATACATAGAGACACGGAGATCCATAGATACCCTTAGAGATACGTAACGACACAGAGACCCACAGAGAACCATAGGGTTACATAGAGACATAGAGACACAGATGCCCACAGAGACCCATAGGGTTACATAGAGACACAGAGACCCATAGAGACCCTTAGGGTTACATACAGACACAGAGCACTACAGAGACCCATAGCGACCCATTTGGATACACAGAGACCCACAGAGACCCATAGAGTTACATAGAGACACAGATACCCACAGAGACCCATAGGGTTACATAGAGACACAGAGACACAAAGAGAACCATAAGGATACATACAGACACAGAGACCTACAGAGACCCATAGAGATCCATTTGGATACACAGAGACCCACAGAGACCCATAGAGTTACATAGAGACACAGAGACCCACAGAGATCCATAGGGCTACATAGAGACACAGAGACCCACAGAGACCCATAGGGTTACATACAGACACAGAGACCTACAGAGACCCATAGAGACCCATTTGGATACAAAGAGACCCACAGAGACCCATAGAGTTGCATAGAGACACAGAGACCCACAGAGACCCATAGGGTTACATAGAGACACAGAGACCCAGAGACCCATAAGGTTACATACAGACACAGAGACCTACAGAGACCCATAGAGACCCATTTGGATACACAGAGACCCACAGAGACCCATAGAGTTACGTAGAGACACAGAGACCCACAGAGACCCATAGGGTTACATAGAGACACAGAGACCCATAGAGACCCATAGGGTTACATACAGACACAGATCACTACAGAGACCCATAGAGACCCATTTGGATACACAGACCCACAGAGACCCATAGAGTTACATAGAGACACAGAGACCCACAGAGACCCATAGGGTTACATAGAGACACAGAGACCCATAGAGACCCATAGGGTTACATACAGACACAGAGCACTACAGAGACCCATAGAGACCCATTTGGATACACAGAGACCCACAGAGACCCATAGAGTTACATAGAGACACAGAGACCCACAGAGACCCATAGGGTTACATAGAGACACAGAGACCCATAGAGACCCATAGGGTTACATACAGACACAGAGACCTACAGAGACCCATAGAGACCCATTTGGATACACAGAGACCCACAAAAACCCATAGAGTTACATAGAAACACAGAGACCCACAGATACCCATAGGGTTACATAGAGACACAGAGACCCATAGAGACCTATAGGGTTACATATAGACACAGAGACCTACAGAGACCCATGGAGACCGATTTGGATACACAGAGACAAACAGAAACCCATAGAGTTACATAGAGACACAGAGACCCACAGAGACCCATCTGGATACATAGAGACACGGAGATCCATAGATACCCTTAGAGATACGTAACGACACAGAGACCCACAGAGAACCATAGGGTTACATAGAGACACAGAGACCCATATATACCCATAGAGATATATAGAGACACAGAGACCCATATATACCCATAGGAATATATAGAGACACAGAGACCCACATATACCCATAGGGTTACATACAGACACAGAGACCCACAGAGACCCATAGGGTTACATAGAGACACAGAGACCCATAGAGACCCTTAGGGTTACATACAGACACAGGCACTACAGAGACCCATAGCGACCCATTTGGATACACAGAGACCCACAGAGACCCATAGAGTTACATTGAGACACAGATACCCACAGAGACCCATAGGGTTACATAGAGACACAGAGACCCATAGGGTTACATACAGACACAGAGACCTACAGAGACCCATAGAGACCCATTTGGATACACAGAGACCCACAGAGACCCATAGAGTTACATAGAGACATAGAGACACAGATGCCCACAGAGACCCATAGGGTTACATAGAGACACAGAGACCCATAGAGACCCATAGGGTTACATACAGACACAGAGACCTACAGAGACCCATAGAGACCCATTTGGATACACAGAGACCCACAGAGACCCATAGAGTTACATAGAGACATAGAGACACAGATGCCCACAGAGACCCATAGGGTTACATAGAGACACAGAGACCCATAGAGACCCATAGGGTTACATACAGATACAGAGACCTACAGAGACCCATAGAGACCCATTTGGATACACAGAGACCCACAGAGACCCATAGAGTTACATAGAGACACAGAGACCCACAGAGACCCATAGGGTTACATAGAGACACAGAGACCCATAGAGACCCATAGGGTTACATACAGACACAGATCACTACAGAGACCCATAGAGACCCATTTGGATACACAGAGACCCACAGAGACCCATAGAGTTACATAGGGACACAGAGACCCACAGAGACCCATAGGGTTACATAGAGACACAGAGACCCATAGAGACCCATAGGGTTACATACAGACACAGAGACCTACAGAGACCCATAGAGACCCATTTGGATACACAGAGACCCACAGAGACCCATAGAGTTACATAGAGACACAGAGACCCACAGAGACCCATAGGGTTACATAGAGACACAGATACCCTTAGAGACCCATAAGGTTACATACAGACACAGAGACCTACAGAGACCCATAGAGACCCATTTGGATACACAGAGACCCACAGAGACCCATAGAGTTACATAGAGACACAGAGACCCACAGAGACCCATAGGGCTACATAGAGACACAGAGACCCACAGAGACCCATAGGGTTACATACAGACACAGAGACCTACAGAGACCCATAGAGACCCATTTGGATACACAGAGACCCACAAAAACCCATAGAGTTACATAGAAACACAGAGACCCACAGATACCCATAGGGTTACATAGAGACACAGAGACCCATAGAGACCCATAGGGTTACATATAGACACAGAGACCTACAGAGACCCATGGAGACCGATTTGGATACACAGAGACAAGCAGAAACCCATAGAGTTACATAGAGACACAGAGACCCACAGAGACCCATCTGGATACATAGAGACACGGAGATCCATAGATACCCTTAGAGATACGTAACGACACAGAGACCCACAGAGAACCATAGGGTTACATAGAGACACAGAGACCCATATATACCCATAGAGATATATAGAGACACAGAGACCCATATATACCCATAGGGATATATAGAGACACAGAGACCCACATATACCCATAGGGTTACATACAGACACAGAGACCCACAGAGACCCATAGGGTTACATAGAGACACAGAGACCCATAGAGACCCTTAGGGTTACATACAGACACAGAGCACTACAGAGACCCATAGCGACCCATTTGGATACACAGAGACCCACAGAGACCCATAGAGTTACATTGAGACACAGATACCCACAGAGACCCATAGGGTTACATAGAGACACAGAGACCCATAGGGTTACATACAGACACAGAGACCTACAGAGACCCATAGAGACCCATTTTGATACACAGAGACCCACAGAGACCCATAGGGTTACATAGAGACACAGAGACCCATAGAGACCCATAGGGTTACATACAGACACAGAGACCTACAGAGACCCATAGAGACCCATTTGGATACACAGAGACCCACAGAGACCCATAGAGTTACATAGAGACACAGAGACCCACAGAGACCCATAGGGTTACATAGAGACACAGATACCCTTAGAGACCCATAAGGTTACATACAGACACAGAGACCTACAGAGACCCATAGAGACCCATTTGGATACACAGAGACCCACAGAGACCCATAGAGTTACATAGAGACACAGAGACCCACAGAGACCCATAGGGCTACATAGAGACACAGAGACCCACAGAGACCCATAGGGTTACATACAGACACAGAGACCTACAGAGACCCATAGAGACCCATTTGGATACACAGAGACCCACAAAAACCCATAGAGTTACATAGAAACACAGAGACCCACAGATACCCATAGGGTTACATAGAGACACAGAGACCCATAGAGACCCATAGGGTTACATATAGACACAGAGACCTACAGAGACCCATGGAGACCGATTTGGATACACAGAGACAAGCAGAAACCCATAGAGTTACATAGAGACACAGAGACCCACAGAGACCCATCTGGATACATAGAGACACGGAGATCCATAGATACCCTTAGAGATACGTAACGACACAGAGACCCACAGAGAACCATAGGGTTACATAGAGACACAGAGACCCATATATACCCATAGAGATATATAGAGACACAGAGACCCATATATACCCATAGGGATATATAGAGACACAGAGACCCACATATACCCATAGGGTTACATACAGACACAGAGACCCACAGAGACCCATAGGGTTACATAGAGACACAGAGACCCATAGAGACCCTTAGGGTTACATACAGACACAGAGCACTACAGAGACCCATAGCGACCCATTTGGATACACAGAGACCCACAGAGACCCATAGAGTTACATTGAGACACAGATACCCACAGAGACCCATAGGGTTACATAGAGACACAGAGACCCATAGGGTTACATACAGACACAGAGACCTACAGAGACCCATAGAGACCCATTTTGATACACAGAGACCCACAGAGACCCATAGAGTTACATAGAGACATAGAGACACAGATGCCCACAGAGACCCATAGGGTTACATAGAGACACAGAGACCCATAGAGACCCATAGGGTTACATACAGACACAGAGACCTACAGAGACCCATAGAGACCCATTTGGATACACAGATACCCACAGAGACCCATAGAGTTACATAGAGACACAGAGACCCACAGAGACCCATAGGGTTACATAGAGACACAGAGACCCATAGAGACCCATAGGGTTACATACAGACACAGAGCACTACAGAGACCCATAGCGACCCATTTGGATACACAGAGACCCACAGAGACCCATAGAGTTACATAGAGACACAGATACCCACAGAGACCCATAGGGTTACATAGAGACACAGAGACCCATAGGGTTACATACGGACACAGAGACCTACAGAGACCCATAGAGACCCATTTGGATACACAGAGACCCATAGAGACCCATAGAGTTACATAGAGACATAGAGACACAGATGCCCACAGAGACCCATAGGGTTACATAGAGACACAGAGACCCATAGAGACCCATAGGGTTACATACAGACACAGAGACCTACAGATACCCATAGAGACCCATTTGGATACACAGAGACCCACAGAGACCCATAGAGTTACATAGAGACACAGAGACCCACAGAGACCCATAGGGTTACATAGAGACACAGAGACCCATAGAGACCCATAGGGTTACATACAGACACAGAGACCTACAGAGACCCATAGAGTCCCAGTTGGATACACAGAGACCCACAGAGACCCATAGAGTTACATAGAGACACAGAGACCCACAGAGACCCATAGGGTTACATAGAGACACAGAGACCCATAGAGACCCATAGGGTTACATACAGACACAGAGCACTACAGAGACCCATAGAGACCCATTTGGATACACAGAGACCCACAGACATCCATAGAGTTACATAGAGACACAGAGACCCACAGATACCCATAGGGTTACATAGAGACACAGAGACCCATAGAGACCCATAGGGTTACATATAGACACAGAGACCTACAGAGACCCATGAAGACCGATTTGGATACACAGAGACAAACAGAAACCCATAGAGTTACATAGAGACACAGAGACCCACAGAGACCCATAGGGTTACATAGAGACACAGAGACCCATAGAGACCCATAGGGTTACATACAGACACAGAGACCTACAGAGACCCATAGAGACCCATTTGGATACACAGAGACCCACAAAAACCCATAGAGTTACATAGAAACACAGAGACCCACAGATACCCATAGGGTTACATAGAGACACAGAAACCCATAGAGACCCATAGGGTTACATATAGACACAGAGACCTACAGAGACCCATGGAGACCGATTTGGATACACAGAGACAAACAGAAACCCATAGAGTTACATAGAGACACAGAGACCCACAGAGACCCATCTGGATACATAGAGACACGGAGATCCATAGATACCCTTAGAGATACGTAACGACATAAAGACCCACAGAGACCCATAGGGTTACATAGAGACACAGAGACCCATATATACCCATATAGATATATAGAGACACAGAGACCCATATATACCCATAGGGATATATAGAGACACCGAGACCCACATATACCCATAGGGTTACATAGAGACACAGAGACCCACAGAGACCCATAGGGTTACATAGAGACACAGAGACCCATAGAGACCCATAGGGTTACATACAGACACAGAGCACTACAGAGACCCATAGGCGACCCATTTGGATACACAGAGACCCACAGAGACCCATAGAGTTACATAGAGACACAGAGACCCACAGAGACCCATAGGGTTACATAGAGACACAGAGACCCATAGGGTTACATACAGACACAGAGACCTACAGAGACCCATAGAGACCCATTTGGATACACCGAGACCCACAGAGACCCATAGAGTTACATAGAGACAGTAGAAACACAGATGCCCACAGAGACCCATAGGGTTACATAGAGACACAGAGACCCATAGAGACCCATAGGGTTACATACAGACACAGAGACCTACAGAGACCCATAGAGACCCATTTGGATACACAGAGACCCACAGAGACCCATAGAGTTACATAGAGACACAGAGATCCACAGAGACCCATAGGGTTACATAGAGACACAGAGACCCATAGAGACTCATAGGGTTACATACAGACACAGAGACCTACAGAGACCCATAGAGTCCCAGTTGGATACACAGAGACCCACAGAGACCCATAGAGTTACATAGAGACACAGAGACCCACAGAGACCCATAGGGTTACATAGAGACACAGAGACCCATAGAGACCCATATGATTACATACAGACACAGAGCACTACAGAGACCCATAGAGACCCATTTGGATACACAGAGACCCACATAGATCCATAGAGTTACATAGAGACACAGAGACCCACAGAGACCCATAGGGTTACATAGAGACACAGAGACCCACAGAGACCCATAGGGTTACATACAAACACAGAGACCTACAGAGACCCATAGAGACCCATTTGGATACACAAAGACCCACAGAGACCCATAGACTTACATAGAGACACAGAGACCCACAGATATCCATAGGGTTACATAGAGACACAGAGACCCATAGAGACCCATAGGGTTACATACTGACACAGAGACCCATAGAGACCCATTTGGATACACAGAGACCCACAGAAACCCATAGAGTTACATAGAGACACAGAGACCCACAGAGACCCATAGGGTTACATAGAGACACAGAGACCCATAGGGTTACATACAGACACAGAGACCTACAGAGACCCATAGAGACCCATTTGGATACACAGAGACACACATACATAGAGACACGGAGATCCATAGATACCCTTAGAGATACGTACAGACACAGAGACCCACAGAGACCCACAGAGTTACATAGAGACACAGAGACCCACAGAGACCCATAGGTTTTGGGTGTTGAAATTTGCTTAGCGTGAATTCAATCATCGCTCACAGCTGGGAAAAATCCAAGTGACTAACCTGGCACCTGGATCCGGTCAGGAATCAACCCTTTTGACGAGCTCCATTTCCAAATGGCTCACATGGCCGCAGCCTAAAGAGACTGAGAGTGGGTTTCATGCAGACGCAACTCTCTCCACCAAATCTTGGAGGGCTGGGGTTAGGGGGTTTGAGGCTTCTGCGCAACTGAATCAAAGGGCTTATCAGGATACACACACCACGGATCTTCTCCCGAGATGCCGTGCAGCGCTGCCCGAAGGTGATCACTGTTTCATTGCTTTCATGGCTTTATTTTGGTGATTTCGAAAAGTATATTGGTTTAGCCATGTTTTAGATTTGAAGCTTTCGTGACTGCAAGGATTCATATTCTTAGGTTTTTTCGGTAAAGTCACGTAGGTAAAACATTAAAATTAAAATTTATAAAAGTAAAATAAAATCTCTCATTTACTCGATACAGCTGTCGTGGCTGTGTCGGTTCCACCTGCAGACGGAAGCTTGTGTTGCCTCCGAAACGTCGTTATTTTTTATTTTTTATTTTTATTTTATTTTACTTTTATAAATTTTATTTTTTTACCTACGTGACTTTACCGAAAAAATCTAAGAATATTAGCCATGTTTGTTTGTTGTAGTACAGAGTTAGACTGATGGCCTTAATCTAAGTTGTCTTGTGGTTGTTGTTGGTTGTTTGACTTGCATCCCACTGGGATTTTTGCACACAGCGTTGGTGTACGGTGATTTTTTTCTGCAAGGTTTTGCTGTCTTTTCTTGGATTTTCTGTTTGCACTTAGTCACATATTCACTTTAAGATGTTTTTTGTTCATGTTTTTGGTTTTTTTTTGTTGCGGTTGCACCCGATTCAAAAGCCGAATGGCTCACAGGGCTACACCTACTACATTAACTTGAACTTGAAAGGTGGCGCTCCCCAAGATTTGGAAATGCCAACACCAGAACCGGTGGCCTGTGGCGAGCATTGGCAAAATACCAATATCGGTTGGACAGGAGACACGCCGGCGAGGCAGAAGAAGACAGCTGGGGTTTGCATTGCCCCCTGCCTCCTTCCTGATGCCGAGGAGAAATGCGTGAGGTCAAGGAATGTGGCTCGGGCAGCTACGGTCCAGATCTCCCTAGAGACCCTGGATGTCCGAGGATGTGTTCGGGCGGGTTAAAAGTAAGCGACAGGGCTACTTCCCATCGTCTGCAACCTTCAACTTGGGAGATTGAGGAGGCTTAGCGAGTAGCAGCAGCACCTGTGAAGGTAGACACAGACAAAGGTCCCCCGTGTAGCCTCGAACAGGCTGTAGGGGCAAGTGCTGTGAGTAGCGAGTAGTAGCAGCAGCTGTGAAGCTAGAGACAAAGGTCCCCCGTGTAGCCTCTGGCAGGCTGTAGGGGCAAGTGCTGTGAGTAGCGAGTAGCAGCAGCACCTATGAAGGTAGACACAGACAAAGGTCCCCCGTGTAGCCTCTAACAGACTGTAGGGGCAAGTGCTGTTAGCGAGCACCTATGAAGGGGGTGGATGGCCAGCACCACGCCCGGCCGCCTTTGTCTCCCCAATGGCGATGTTCACTACACAACGACGAACAGGGTTCGATTCCCGATCACGGCCAACAACACCGGAGGGTACGCGGTCCAGACCTCCCCAGAGACCCTGGCTGACAGAGGAGGTGTTCAGGATGGTTGAGAAAAAGCGACAGGCCCACTCTCATCGGCTACAGCATCCCACGTCGGAGAATGAGGAGGCTTACCGCAGCCTTTCGCTCGGAGGTTCGGAGAGCCGTGAGGCGCTGCAAGGATGGGTGGTGGTCGCGGGCCGTTGAGGAGATGGAGTCTGCCTCAGTGGCCCATGATCACAAATCGTTTTTTCACACGAATGGAAAAAAAGCTACTTGAAGCGCTACACTTGGCATCACCCTTAAAGGGAAAGAACGGTGATCCAATCTCTGACACCGAGGGAACAGGCTTGCAGATTTGCCGATAAACTTCTGTGAGGTCAAACAACATCACGGGGGCAAAGTGGGTACGAGCCTGCTGGGGCTGCAGGTTACTTCAAACATTGGAGGGAGTTACACTATAAGACATCTCCTTTACCAGTGGCAAAATGTAGTAATAGGTTTTTACCCTTTAAACTGGTACAAAAACTGACACCTTTATACAAGGCATCATGTTTGCAATAATTGGTGTTGGACCAGATGACGTTTTGTACCAGTTTAAAGGGTAAAAACCTACTACTATTGGAGGGAGTTGTCACCCACTGTGAGTTGCTGGCTGCAGTGGCATCTGATGTGGAAGCGCGGAGGGTGATCTAGAGCTTGAGACCAGGTACAGCGCCGGGGAGAGACGACCTCTCATGTGAACTACTGAGTGCAGACTGCATTACGTGACATCATAACAACAGCCTGGACCACTGGACGAGTTCCGCAGGATTGGAAGGATGCCCTGGTGGTCCCCCTCTTTAAGAAGAAGGGGGACCGCACAGACTGTAACAACTACAGGGGCATCTCACTCCTCAGTGTGCCGGGAAAGGTCCTGGCAAGGATTATTCAACATCGCCTTGCTAGACACGCTGAGGAGAGGCTTGTGGAGCCCACATGTGGTTTCAGACTGGAGCGGTCTTGCACAGATGAACATATTCTCTGTCTGTATGCTGCAGCAAATAGAATTCCAACAGGACCTACATATCTGCTTTATTGACCTAGTCAAGGCCTATGATAACATCAGTAGGCCGAGGCTCTGGGTTGTTCTTCGTGCTTTTGGAGTCCCTGACCCTCTGCAGACCGGAGCGGTCCTGAACAGATGAACATATTCTCTGTCTGTATGCTGCAGCAAATAGAATTTCAACAGGACCTACATCTCTGCTGTATTGACCTAGTCAAGGCCTATGATAACATTAATAGGCCGAGGCTCTGGGTTGTTCTTCGTGCTTTTGGAGTCCCTGACCCTCTGCTGACAAGCATCCAGGACCTTCATGATGGTGAGCAGGCCAGGATAAGCTACGTGGCCGCGAGTTGGACCCATTCCCTGTTCACCTTGGGGTGCGAAAGGGATGTCCTCTGGCTCCTCCATAATTTAACATATTTTCGACCACATAGTTCGAGAAACTTTCCATGACTGTACCGGAGGAATTTCCATCTGGTGTTGATACAATTGGAGGCTGATCGATGTCCTTGTGCAGTCCAGTCAAAGGATGGCTCCCTATTATTCAACCATGTTATGGATGCTGATGATCTGGCCATTGCTGCTCGCTCTGAGAAGACGTTAGACACTCTGCTGCTGAACCTGGAACGTGCTACTAAGATATAGGGCCTTTCCATCAGCCCCACCAAAACTAAGCACCTCCATGAATATCTTATGTCATCAAATACTCAACCCCCTCACCTTTCCTGTAAGTTACGAGGCAGTTGTGGAGATAGTGGAGAAGTGTTCGTACCTGGGCAGTGTACTTGTGACCAGCTCCGGTTTGAAAGCAGAGGTCTCACTCCGAATCAGTCGAGCGGCAATGTCTTTTCATCAGCTGCGTAACTCTGCTGTGTGGAAGCTACCTGGTCTGTCGCTCCACACGAAGCATCGGGTCTTCTCGGCCATGGTCATGTCCTCCCTTATTTATGTTTGCGAAATGTGGAAGTAATGCAATATCTGTGTCGGTTTGAAACATTCAGCCTGGCCAGCCTACGATCCATCCTGGGTTTAACCAGGCTGGATTTCGTGAGGAGCTCACAGACCCTTGAAAGATCTGGACAAAATTCCATCGGTGACCTTTCAGGCAAGGCTGCGTTGGCTGGGCCATGCAGCCCACATACTCAGCCACTGCATACCCAAACAGCTTTTGTTTGGCCAGATCGAGTGGGCTATACGGGCGTGGCACGGGCTAGAGAAGATATGGAGTAAAGTGGTACAGCAGGACGTGGAGCTGAGTGGACTTGCCGATGACTGGTACCAGCGGTGTCAAGATCGGCCTCTATAGAGGAGGCTCGTAAAGGACGCTACCGGGCAGTTGGAGGCCTTCGCCCTCCAACAACAACGTAGGGCGGAGGAGCGACGCTCACAACAACGAGCAGAGCGCCGGGTGGCTAAAGCACAGCAAGTTGGTACAGTAGGGGGCACAGGTGGTGCATCAGCCAGTAATCTCGGTCATCTCAGTCAATCGACCCGAGGCACTTGCTGGGTCTGTCTCCCGAGACCTCCTGCCAGCGGGCCTTCGACACTTCACGTGGCCTCAAGGTGCAAATAGCCTGGCACAAGCGCCGAGGTGACGCCACCACAACATAGTAGCGAATGGCGGTTGTTGTTGAGTAATTGAGTGGGTCAGAGCGTTAGTGGGTTGGTGAGTGAGCGAGTGAGCGGGTGAGTGGGTTGGTGAGTAAGCGAGTGAGTGGGTTGGCGAATGAGTGAGTGGGTTGGCGAGTGAGTGAGTGGGTTAGTGAATGAGCGAGTGAGTGGGTTAGTGAATGAGCGAGTGAGTGGGTTAGTGAGTGAGTGAGTGAGTGGGTTGGTGAGTGAGTGGGTTGGTGAGTGAGTTGGTTGGTGAGTGAGTGGGTTGGTGAGTGAGTGGGTTAGAGAATGAGTAAGTGGGTTGGTGAGTGAGTGAATGAGTGGGTTGGTAAGTGAGTGGGTTAGTAAGTGATTGAGTCGGTTAGAGAGTGAATGAGTGGGTTGGTGAGTGAGTGAGTGGGTTGGTGAGTGAGCGAGTGAGTGGGTTGGCGAGTGGGCGAGTGAATGGGTTGGTGAGTGAGTGAGTGGGTTAATGAGTGAGTGGATTAGTGAGTGAGTGGGTTAGTGAGTGGGTGAGTGGGTGAGTGAGTGAGTGGGTTAGTGAGTGAGTGGGTGGATTAGTGAGTGAGTGCGTTGGTGAGTGAGTGAGTGGGTGAGTGAGTGAATGGGTTAGTGAGTGGGTGGGTTAGTGAGTGAGTGGGTTAATGAGTGAGTGGGTTAGTGAGTGAGTGGTTTGGCGAGTGAGTGGATTGTTGAGTGAGCGGATGAGTGAGTGAGTGGGTGAGTGAATGAGTGGGTGAGTATGTGAGTGTGCTTTTGCGACCAGCAATGTAGTGGTGGTGGCAATGAATGACCACCATGCACACGTGTGCACGTGAGGACATGGGACCGTCTGTGCCTGCTAGGCCGAGAGGTTTTTTAGCGCACAGAGAGTTAGTTCAACATTGGACTGCACATCGTTGACAGCTTCCACAGCCCTCAGAGGAGCCTCACACACCAAAGCCACGAAACTCAAACTTACTCTCAGTCCCTAAAGGAATACAACGTTAACACACAAACACACACGCACGCGCGCACATGCTGGAGATGCATGTGCATTTGCATGCATATGGCCCTGAAATGCCTCAGCATCATTTCGATTTAAAGCTTTCGTGACTGCAGGGATTCATCTTCTTGGTTCTTTCGGTAAAGTCACGTAGAAGAGAAGTAATAAAATAATAAAAAAATAAAACATGTTTTATTTTAATAATAACATGTTTTATTTTAATAAAAATAAAACATTTATTATTTTTATTATTTTATTATTTCCCTTCTACGTGACTTTGCCGAAAGAACCAAGAAGATGCCTCGGCATCACAGAGCGACCTTGCATCTCATCTCGAACATGCCCTTGGTGTGCGGTCTAGCCTAGGGGCACCCCCAGCGGCAGCTGTCTCTGTGCATCAGTCTACTGCCAGTAGTAGGGGTGGTGATGGTTGCTGCTGCTACTGCTGTGTTGATTTATCCCTGGGGGGCACCCCCAGTGGCAGCTGTCTCTGTGCTTCAGTCTGTCAGTAGTAGGGGTGGTGATGGTTGCTGCTGCTGCTGCTGTGTGGATTTATCCTTTGGGGGGCACCCCCAGTGGCAGCTGTCCCAGTGCGGGCAGCAGCGATGGGCATTCACATCGGAGCGCACGAATCGCGTAATCCGACCAGCGTCGAATATCCGACCTCAGCAATTGAAACAGCACACACACACATATACACGGGCATGGTGAGGTATGTGTTTCTTTTTTGTTTAACCCGTCGTGTGCGTTTTCAAAAAAGAGAATTTGTTGTTGTTGTTTTTTGAGAAGGGGAAAAAAAGTTTCCAGAGAAGCAAAAAAAAAGTCAAAATCCAAAAAATCCGAAGACGAAAAAATTTTTTTTTTTCTAACACGCACGGAACGGAACCAGCGGCGAAAAATTTCGTTCGCAAAGTGAATTCCCACGTTCAGAACGTTTTGGATTCGTCGCAAACGAGAGAGGCGGAGGAAAAGGTGGTGGTGGTGGTAGTGGTGGGGTGTAAGGGAAGGGGGAATTCGTTTGCGAAAAATATCGTTTCGTTGTTGTGTATTGTTGGGGGTCTTAAAGAAGAATTCTTGCCGCTTGGGGGCTTCCTCGTGTTTGGGGTGAAGAAAGTGGCTCGAGAGGGAAGGGGAGGGGGGAGGGTGGGGGTGGGTGGGGGGTGGTGCTGGTGGTGGTCGAAAGAAAAAAAAATTTGAAAAAATATATAAAACGGCGTGAACAGCTGAGTTTAAAGAGTTGGGGAGTGGGTTTGGGTGGTGTGGGTGGGGTGGGGTAGGTGGGTGGGGAAGGGTGGGTGGGGATGGGGCTGGGTGGGGTGGGTGGGGAGGGGGATGGGGTGGGTGGGCGGGTAGGGAGTTGGGGGTGGGGAGAGTGGGGAGGGGGCTGGGTGGGGTAGGTGGGGAGGGGGCTGGAGTGGGATGGGTGGGGAGGGGGCTAGGTGGGGTAGGTGGGGAGGGGGCTGGGTGGGGTGGGTGGGGAGGGGGCTGGGTGGGGTGGGTGGGGTGGGGGATGGGGTGGGGTGGGGGATGGGGTGGGGAGGGGGTTAGGGGTGGGGTGAGTGGGGAGGGGGGTGGGGTTCGGGTGGGGTGAGTGGGAAGGGGGTTGCGGGTGGGGTGGGTGGGGAGGGAGTTGGAGTGGGGTGGGTGGGGAGGGGGTTGGGGTGGGGTGGGGTGGGGTGGGGTGGAGAGGTAGGTGGTTTGGGGTGGTAGTGTGGCTTTATTATCGCTACAAAAAAGCGGCGGGGGGGTGTGAGATCAGCGCCCGTTCCACCCCCACCACCCCCTTTTAGTTTGACTTGGGGGGGGGGCAGTGAGATGGGGGGGGGGGCGGAGTGGGGGAGGGGGGAGGGGCACAGGTGGTGGGTGGTGGGGCGGTGTTAGAGAGCGCACAAAAAAAGAGTCAAAATTGTCGTGTACCTCGTTCTTCATCTCCCTCATTAGTGGAGAATTCATCTGTGAATTTCTTAGCATTTGTTCCTGTCAGGGGGAAGCACAAAAACAGACAAAAAAAAGACAGGATCAAGAGGGTTTGCCTTGTGGTGCTTGGGGTGGTTTTTTTTTTTGGGGGGGGGGGGGCAGGTGTGGTGGTCAAATCGTCGCGTCTTTGCCGTGGGGGTGGTGGTGGTGGTGGTGGTCTGTTTGGGGGGTGATGGGGAAGTTTGTTAATTTTTTTGAGATTTTTTTTTGCTTAGGGATGGGGGTGCCATACATTGTTTGTTATTGGACAGCTGGCAGCGAATGTTGTTAAGGAGGTTGCAATCGCCCCCCCACAAAATCCACCAGACGCTAGTAGACCCTCACGTACACCACCACCACCACCAACACCACTCCGCTTGAAAAAAAAATATTGGTTGTCGAATATTTTTCCGGAGTGATTGGTGGGGTGGGTGGGGGGTGGTGGTAGTGTTTTACAATTGTTTTTTATTTTGTTTTTAGGAAAGTGGAAAATTGTGTTTGCTGTTGGACGCTGCAGGCAATTTGAAGGGGTTGAAATCGGCCCCATTCTTGCACGTTCATCTTTAAAAACAAATAAAATGTTTTGGGGTTTTCTAATCTTTTTTTTCGGAGAGGGTGCGAGGGTTTTATACGACAAACAAAAAAAATTTCGGGTTGGGTTTTTTGTTTTTTTTAAATTTTTGAGGAAGTGAATATTTGGTTTGTTGTATGACGCTGAAGACAATTTTGTTCGGGGTTGAAATTGACCACCCAAAAGTCCACCACTGCCTCGCCACCCCCTGCCACCACCACCACCACCACCCATCACCACCAACACCACCACCACCATCCACCACCACCCCGCGCTTTAAAAAAAAGATGTATTGGTCGTCGAATTTTTTTGTTTTTACGGAGAGGTTGGGAGGAATTGTACGCTAATGTTTTTTTCCAGCGACCAAAGGAAAATCGAAAAAAGTTGTGCCCCGTAAAAAAGACAAGAAGAACACATCTCGGTATTTTTTTTGTTCCGCCGTTTCAAAAAAAAAATAAGAAAATTTGGGTTTGTTTGGTTTTTTTTTTGGCCCAAAAAAGTCCAAAAAATGTTTATTTCGCTTAAAAAAAACTCTTGTTTTTGGGTTATTGTTTCAATATCTGTGCCTCTGTGTGTATGTGTGTGTGGTTGCTGGAAACCCATCCCCTATGTGTGTGCCACCGGCCTTCACAAGGCGTTGCTGCTACTCGCTACTAACAGCACTTGCCCCGGCAGTCTATGTAGACTATACGGGGAATCCATCTCTTCATCTTTGTATGTACGTGTGACCTCGCCAACCCTAGGTCGACTCAGCCTTCACACGGAGCAACCTGGTGCGGTGTTTAAACATCAGCACTGGGAAGACAAAGGCACTAACAGCATTTGCCCTCAACAGCCCAGTGTGCCCTCCGCAGGGGGCTGGGGGACCTTTGCCTTGTGTGTGGTTAGCAAGCAAACCTCAGCCAGACCCCAAGTTCGATTCCCGATCAGGGCGGTGTCAGAACCGGTCCACGGCCTCCGGCCCTAGGTCGACTCAACCTTAAAATAAACAAACTGGAGCTGAAGTGCGTGAGTGTGCCAACAACAGCACCAAGGGGAGACAAAGGGGGCCGGGCGTGGTGGGATTTCGCCACGACACCACCACCACCACCCACCCACCCCCCACTCATCGTAGCCACCGTGCTAGCACGGCCTTCATGGGTGCTGCTATTTGTTAGCAGCCCTTGTCTGAAGGAGACCTGCGTCGAATACCTAGGAGACATCTTTTTGGTTCTTTCGGTAAAGTCATCACGTAGAAGGGAAATAATAAAAATAAAACATAATAAAATAATTCTCACGACGTTTCGGCCACAACGCAAGCAGCCGTCCTCAGGTGAAGAATGAAACACCACCAAGCTTGGAGCGTATATTTAAGCTACGTGACTTTACCGAAAGAACCATGAAGATGAATCCCTGCAGTCACGAAAGCTTTAAATCGAAAGGATCTCTAGGAGACCTTTGTATGATCGTGTGCGTGTGCACGTGTTTGTAAAGTGCGGTTAAAAATTCAGGAGACAGGGTTATTAGTATGCACCGTGACCCAAATTACAGGACAAATAGGGTTGTTGTTGTTATTATTATATAGGGGAGGAGCTCAAAAGCCAGGACATATATAGGGTAATTATTGTATACGGTGGTCCAAAAGCTAGGAAACATTGGGTTATTATAGAGGACACATAGGGCTTTTATTGCATAGTGTCACCCAAAAGTTAGGTCACGTAGAATTAATCTTCTTGGTTCTTTCGGTAAAGTCACGTAGAATGGAAATAATAAAAAAATAATAAAAAATGTTTAATTTTTTATTATTTTACTATTATGTTTTTACTTTTATAATTTTATTATTTCCATTCTACGTGACTTTACCGAAAGAACCAAGAAGATGAATCCCTGCAGTCACGAAAGCTTTAAATCAACACGTAGACTTTTTTTTTTATAAAGTGGACCAAAAGAAAGGAAATACAGGGTTAAATTACACGTGGTAGCACAACATTCACGACACATAGGTGTATTATAATACAGCCTGGCACTGAAAAGTCGGAAGACGTAGCGTTATTATAACCCAGTGAGGTCCAAAATCCAGGCAACATAGGTGATTATAATACGAGGTGGTGACCTAAAAGTGAGGACACGTTGAGTTATTTTATAGGGAGGTGCAAAAGTCAGGAAAGACAAGGTCCATCTTCTTGGTTCTTTCGGTAAAGTCACGTAGAAGGGAAGTAATAAAATAATAAAAATAAAACATAATGGAAATAATAAAATAATAAAAATAATAAAACTTAATGAAATCAAAGCTAGGACACGTATATTATTTTATTATGTTTTATTTTTTGTCCACGGCAAGAAAATTTGAAAAAAGTGTTGGTTGTTTTTCATTACTTCTTTCAAATTTTCTTGCCGTGGATTTCACACCTGATGATGATTGCTTTTGTTGCAGTCGAAACGTCGTGAGAATTATTTTATTATGTTTTATTTTTATTATTTTATTATTTCCATTCTACGTGACTTTTCAGAAAGAACCAAGAAGATGAATCCCTGCAGTCACGAAAGCTTTCAATCGAAAAAACAAGGTTATTTTTGTAAAGCATGGCCCAAAAGTTAGGACACGTAGGATTATTTTACAAAGTGACCCATAGAAGGTAAACAAAGGGGTTATTGTTGTACGGGGTGGACAAAATGTCAATATTGTAACAGGGTGTGGCGTAAAAGTCAGGGCAAGTTGGGTTATTCTACAGGTTGTCCCATAATTCTCGACACATACGGTTAATATTGTACAGAGTGGCCCAATAAGTAAGGAAACAGCGTTATTATAATACAGCGTGGCCCAAAAGCAAGGACATATAATGGGTCATTAACATACAGGTTGGTCTAAAATTCAAGAGACATCGGGTTACTCTATAGGGAGGCCCAAAAGCCAGGAAACACAGAGTTGGTATTTTGCAGTTTGGTCCAAAAGTCAGGATAAGTAGGGTTAATATAAACATTTTGGTCCAAAAGTCTGAACAAATAGGGTTGTTATAATAGAGGTTGGTCTAAAATTCAGGACTCTTCGAGTGGTTATTGTATATGGTGGCCCAAAATTAAGGGCATATTGGAATATTCTGCAGGGTCGTTCATAATAAAGAAAATATAGGGTTGTGTAATACGTGGTAGCACACAATTCAGGACACGTATGGTTATTATAAAACAGCCCGGCCCAAAAGTCAGGAAACACATGTTTGGTACACAGTGGCCCAAAAGTGAGGACACATTTGGTTATTATGCAAGGTGACATAAGATTCAGGAAACATACTGTTGTTATAATACGGGGTGGCCAAAAGTTAGGACACATGGTTATGATTGTACACAGTGGCCGAAAAGTGAGGAAAAGTATGGTCATTATTGTACAGAATGGCCCAAACGTCAGGAACAGAGGGTTATAATAGTACAAAGTGGCCCAAAAAGTGAGGACACATTGGCATATTATACGAGGTGACCCAAAAGTCTGGATACATAGAGTTATTCTATAGGGAGGCCCAAAAGTTATTATTGTACAGAGTAGCATAAAAGTCAGGACACGTCGGGTTATACTGGTAGTAACCTCCTGATTACACCAGCCCACAGGGGATTATTGTGTCCGTCCGTCCGTCGTGCATCCAAAAATGGGAGGGGTGGGGCTGGGTGAAGAGGGTAGGGTGGGGAGGGGCTGGGTGGGGAGGGAGGGGCTGGGTGGGGAGGGGCTGGGTGGGAGGGGCTGGGTGGGGAGGGAGGGGCTGGGTGGGGAGGGTGGGGCTGGGTGGGGAGGGTGGGGCTGGGTGGGGAGGGAGGGGCTGGGTGGGGAGGGTGGGGCTGGGTGGGGAGGGGAGGGTGGGGAGGGGCTGGGTGGGGAGGGTGGGGAGGGGTTGGGTGGGGGGTGGGAGGGGTGGGCTGGGTGGGGAGTGGCTGGTCACCCCGTGGTGCCCTTATAAAACTCAACGTTTAACCTACTCATGCCGGCTTGTGCCCGCCCTCACAGTCGGGAATTTTTGCGGAATACACCACGCTGCCGTTGACCCTGGCCATTGACCGAGCAACCCGACGTTCCTACCAGCTCCCTCCGCAGGAATGTGTTTCTACAGGGTGGTTCAATAAGTCTCGACACATAGGGTTGTGATTCTACAGGGTTGCCCCCAAAAAGTAAGGAAAATAGCGTCATTATAATACAGCATGGCCAAAAAGTCAGAACAAATAGGGTTATTATAATGAAGGGAGCCCAAGAACCAGGACACATAGGGTTAGTAGTGTACAAGTTTGGTCAATAAGTAATTCAACACAGGGTTATTCTATAGGGAGGCCCAAAAGTCAGGAAACACAGAGTTATTATTGTGCAGTGTGGTTCAAAAGTCAGGACACGTAGGGTAAATATAATACATCGTGGTCAAAAAGTCAGAACAAACAGTGCCATTAAAATACAGGTTGGTCTAAAATTCAGGACACGTAGGGTTATTCTATAGGGAGGCCCAAAAGTTAGGAAACAGAGTTATTATTCTATTGGAACCTCATTTGCCAGTAGCAAAATATGATAATTGTTTTTTTACCCTTTTATCTGGCAACAAAACTGACACCTTTTTTTACAAGGAGTCATGTTTGCATTGACCACAAGTACATGCAGTTGGAATGCAAACAAAAAACATAACTTTGATAATGTATGCACTGCCCTTGAAATTGATTGGTCCACACGCGAGACGGCTTTCCTTAGAGCCTAGTCTCACATGGTGTTGCCAGATAAAAGGGTAAAAAAACAATTATCATATTTTGCTACTGGCAAATGAGGTTCCAATGGTGTAAATGCTTTACCCCGAGCTCTCATACTCTGATGGTGCATTGTCCTTGAGTTGTGCGCCTTTTGGCGTCATCTGGTCCAACACCATGTGAGACTAGGCTCTAAGGAAAGCTGTCTCGGGTGTGGACCAATCAATTTCAAGGACAGTGCATACATTATCAGAGTTATGTTTTTTTTTATTCCGACTGCAGGTATTGTGGTCAATGCAAACATGACTCCTTGTACAAAAATGTGTCAGTTTTGTTGCCAGATAAAAGGGTAAAAAACAATTATCAGAGTTATTATTTTTCAGTGTGGTCCAAAAGTCAGGATAAGTAGGGTAAAAATAATACATCGTGGTCCAAAAGTCAAAACAAATAGTGCCATTAAAATACAGGATGGTCCAAAAATCAGGACACTTTTGGCTGGTTATTGTATATGATGGCCCAAAATTCAGGACATATTGGAATACTCTGCAGGGTCACCAATAATAAAGGAAACCTAGGGTTATACAATACATGTGGTTGTACAAAATTCACGACACACAGGGTTATTATAATACAGCCTGGCCCAAAAGTCAGAAGACAAAGCGTTATTATAACCCAGTGTGATCCAAAAGCAAGGACCCATAGGGTTTTTATAATGTAATGTGAGGATATATCCGGCTCACTGACGTATCACAACACGAAATGATGATTGGCTGTGCCAATCCTGGTTTATAGCTAATGGGGGGAAGCCTAGGGGCGTGGCCCTGACGTAATGGAAAGGTGACAGCTGCAAGTAGATGATTGGTTCTGCTGGCTTTGGCCACAGCCAATGGGGAGACGAGTCAGGGGCGTGGTCCCGGGAGCTTACGAGGGAGCCTGGAATATTCCACGGAGGCTAACCAGGATTGGTGGAAACGTACCACGTGACCCGAGTATTAAATAGGGGTGGAGACGAGCGACACGTGGTCAGAACGGGAACGAACAGAGGAGGGGGGCCACGCGGGGGCGGGGCTCCGGGTTGCCACGTGGTCCGGGTTGCCACGTGGTCCAGGCTGCCACGTGGTCCAGGCTGCCACGTGGTCCAGGCTGCCACGTGGTCCAGGCTGCCACGTGGTCCAGGCTGCCACGTGGCAGTGCGTCTCTCTATCTCTATCTATCCCACTGACGCTGCCTGTCAGCAGCGCGAAGGAAAGTTGTAATACAAGTTGAATAAAAGGCGGATTCCAGAAGTCGCCTCAACGACCTTAATTACAATAATAAAGAGTGGCCCAAAAGTGAGGACACATTGGGTTATTTCCAAGCTCACCCGAAATTCAGAATACATAGGGTTGTTATAATATGGGGTGGCCCAAAAGTGAGGACACAAAGGGTTATTATATATTCTTGGTTCTTTCGGTAAATACAAAGGGTTATTATTGAATAGCGTCGCTTGAAAGTAGTTAGTGTACAGGATGGTGTAAAAATCAGGAAACTTTGCGTTATTTTACAGGGTTCCCAATCAATCTGGACACATAGGGTTGCTATTGTAGTGGGTGGTCCAACATTCAGGACATGTAGTGTTAGTATGGTACTGGGTGGCTCAAAAGGAAGTAAACAACCTTAGTTTAATACAGCGTGGGCCAAATGTCAGACTAAATAGGGTTATTATATTTCGATTTAAAGCTTTCGTGACTGCAGGGATTCATCTTCTTGGTTCTTTCGATAAAGTCACGTAGAATGGAAAAAATAAAATAATGAAAATGAAACATAATCAAATAATTGTCACAAGAATTATTTTATTATGTTTTATTGTTATTATTTTATTATTTCCATTCTACGTGACTTTACCGAAAGAACCAAGAAGAGGGTTATTATAATAAGGGTGGCCAAAAAACCAGGACACACAGGGTTATTATAGTACAGGTTTGTCCAAAAGTCAGTAAATATAGGGTTATTTAATATGTGGTAGCACAAAATTCAGGAAACATAGGGTTTACACCATTGGAACCTCATTTGCCAGTAACAAAATTTGTTAAATGGTTTTTACTCTTTTATCTGGCAACAAAACTGACACATTTTTTTACAAGGAGTCATGTTTGCATTGACCACAATACCTGCGGTCGGAATGCAAACAAAAAAAACATAACTCTGATAATGTATGCACTGTCCTTGAAATTGATTGGTCCACACCCGAGACGGCTTTCTTTAGAGCCGAGTCTCACATGGTATTGCCAGATAAAAGGGTAAAAAAAAATTATCATATTTTGCTACTGGCAAATGAGGTTCCAATGGTGTAAATGCTTACCCCGAGCTCTCATACTCTGTTGGTGCATTGTCTTTGAGTTGTGTGCCTTTTGGCGGTAACTGGCTCACACATAGGGTTATTATAATACAGGATGGCACAAATGTCAGGACACGTAGATTTGTTCAATTTATTGTATTCAACGCAGGCATTAAACATTCTAATTGAGTATTCTTTAACTGAACAGTTTATCGACTTATTATCATAATATCTCATCGCTGTAGAGGGCACCTTAATTCCGTGGCTTTACAAATAAGAATTACCATGAACTTTGGAAGATTTACACCGTGCAACTTTTGTTGTTGTATTAACAACAACAACAAAAAGCCCTGACTTAATTACGAAAGATAAGTCGTCCATCACTCGCTCGTGTCGATGACAGAAGCGAGCTCAGACAGCTGTCAAACTAATAATGAGGTTGAATTTTGATTTAAAGCTCTCGTGACTGCAGGGATTCATCTTCTTGGTTCTTTCGGTAAAGTCACGTAGAAGGGAAGTAATAAAATAATAAAAATAAAACGTGATAAAATAATTGTGAGAATTATTTTATTAAGTTTTTTATTTTTATTTATTTTTTATTTTATTATTTCCCTTCTTTCGGTAAAGTCACGTAGAAGGGAAAAAATAAAATAATAAAAATAAAACATAATAAAATTATTCTCACAATTATTTTATCATGTTTTATTTTTGTTATTTTATTATTTCTCTTATTTCGGTAAGGTCTGTCGGGGAGACAGCGTCTGAATGAAATTCCTCTTGATATGCAAATTGCTTTGTCAAGGCGCTCTTCCCCCTCCAACCCAGATGAAATATACGCTCCAAGCATGGTGGTGTTTCTTTCAGACGCTGTCTTCCCGACAGACCTGTTCTTCACCTGAGGACGGCTGCTTGCGTTGTGGCCGAAACGTCGTGAGAATTATTTTATTATGTTTTATTTTTATTATTTTATTATTTCCCTTCTACGTGACTTTACCGAAAGAATCAAGAAGAAGGGAAAACCCCTATATTATATGTTGGTATTGGCAAAGGAGGTCTAATGATGTAGATGCTCACCCCGAGCCCTCATTACTTTGATAGTGCATTGTCTTTGAGCTGTACGCCGTTTGGCGTCCTCTGGTCTAGCACCAATTGAGACGAGGCTCAAAAGAAAGCCGTTTCTGGTGTGGACCAATCAGTTTCAAGGACAATGCAAATATTATCAAAGTGTGTTTTTTGTTTGCATTTTGACCACAAGTATTGTGGTTAATGCAGACATGATTCCTTGTTAAAAGGTTTCAGTTTGGTTGCCAGAAAAATTGGGGAAAACCCTATTACACTGGTCAACATACTTTTTCTGGCATAAAGTATTTCAAAGGTTTTAAGGTAATTTTGGGGTGCTGATTCCAAATCTGGCATCAGTTTTTGTCTATCACATCAGGTTTTTGAGATATCAAATATTGCATTTTCAATAAAAATTGCAGAAGAAAAATATTAAATAAATGTGGATATCCACATAAAATGATAATATAAACACACTATCCTAAAAATACAGCACCATATTGTAACACTAAAGCAGTCGCTGACTCGCAACAACTTGCAATCATAAGTGACAGAGTTAATTTCGGGTAAAATCAATGAAAATGGGGTATGCCGATAGCATAAAAATGAGATGTGATAAAGCAAATCTGAGATCAGATTTGAAATCTGCACCCTGAAATGAGTCTAAAACAGCTGCAAAAGTCCAGGCCAGAAATAGTTTTTTTTTTTGACCAGTGTTATTATCATAATTGTTTTTTACCCTTCTATCTGGCAAACAAAACTGACACTTTTTTTACAAGGAGTCATGTTTGCATAGACCACAATACCTGCATTCATAATACAAACAAAAAAAACATAACTCTGATAATGTATGCTCTGTCCTGACACCTTGTAAAAAAGGTGTCAGTTTTGTTGCCAGATAGAAGGATAAAAAAACAATTATCATATTTTTTACAGGCAAATGAGGTTCCAATGGTATAAATGCAGTGTTATTATATTTTGGTACTGGCAAAGGTGGTCTAATGATCTGTCGAACTAAACGGAATAACCACGCGTGATTTGATCAAATGGTGCACGCAATAACCCCACGTTCCACCGACTTTTGTGTCACCCCCCGTTTCACTGCGACAAACATCTCGACCTGTCCCGGGCCTCCCTCCCCTGGATCAACCTCAGCCTCAAATGGGGAGACAAAGACGGCCGGGCGTGGTTCATGGCCACCCCCCCCCCCCCCCTCGTGTGTGCCCTTACCTGGCCTGGCCTCCATAGGCTCTAATTCTAGATTTGAAGCTTTCGTGACTGCAAGGATTCATATTTTTGGATTTTTTTCGGTAAAGTCACGTAGGTAAAAAATTTAAATTTAAATAATAAAAGTAAAATAAAAATTAACCCGTAAAAACAAAGTTTTTCACTATAAATTCTTTATGTGCGTGGCATCGGGGCGGCTAGAGTCCTCTCGTCCTCTGGCTTGAGATGGCTGCCACCTATGGGTCAGATGATTGTCTGCCAGTATTAAGCAATTGGTAATTAAATATCTAATTTTTTCCCCTAAACAGTGTAAAATTTGGGAAAATTTTTTCACGAAAATTAATTGTCACGCACAACGAGTCTGTGTGCAAAATGTCAGCTCGATTGGATCACGGGAAGTGGGTTAAAAAACGACCGAAAGATTTGCACGGTCGTAAGCAAGCAAGCAAGCACGCAAGCAAGCAAGTGAACTTAATACAAGTAAACCCGTAAAAACAAAGTTTTTCACTGTAAATCCTTTATATGCGTGGCGGCTAGAGTTCTCTCGTCCTCTGGCTTGAGATGGCTGCAATCTATGGGTCAGATGATTGTCTGCCAGTATTAAGCAATTGGTAATTAAATATTTAATTTGTTTTCCCTAAACAGTGTAAAATTTTGGAAAAAAAATTTCACGAACATTAATTGTCTGGCACAACGAGTCTGTGTGCAAAATGTCAGCTCGATTGGATCACGGGAAGTGGGTTAAAAAACGATCGAAAGATTTGCACGGTCGTAAGCAAGCAAGCAAGCACGCAAGCAAGCAAGAAAGCGAACTTAATATAAAGGATTTAAAAATAGCAGCCGCACCTTTACATCAGCCGCACCTTAACAACTCTTAGAACCTCCCAGTTCAACCATTCTACACAACAAAGACTCATTCCTGGCAGCGATTTCAGCCGCATCACTTCTACATAACAAAAGGCTCAGTCCCATTTACACGCACCTTGACATCAGCCGCACCTAGTTTACACAACAAAGGGCTCATTCCTAACAGCGTGCTTTCAGCCGCACCGAACCTCACAATAATAATATCCAGGGGCTACCTTGGCTCCTCCCACCCTCAACCAGTATATATACAAGGACGATTAACTGAACCGGTCCTGGGCCTCCCCTAGGTCGACTCAGACTCAATTGAGTACCTGGTGCTGTGTGCAATAGTAAACATCGCCACTGGGGAGACAAAGGAGGTCGGGCGTGGATACTGGCCACCCCCACCTCCTTGTGTACCGTTCCGGACCTTCATAGGTGCTCGCTAACAGCACTTGCCCCTACAATCTGTTCGAGGCTACACGGGTGGATCTGTGTTCGCATCGAAACGTTGCCCATGCGTGCTCATTGGAGTTGCTATGTGGGTGTTGCGCTGGAGGTATGTAACGGTGGACGCCGTTGGAGTGTGGGCCACTGTGGCCGATGGATGTGAACGTCCATTTAGTGGTGGCCACGTGTGTCAAAGAAAGAGTATGAATCCTTGCAGTCACGAAAGCTTCAAATCTAGAATCAAGGAAAGTTGAATTTGAGGCCTGAATTTCGATTTAAAGCTTTTTTTAGTGACTGCAGGGATTCATCTTCTTGGTTCTTTCGGTAAAGTCATCACGTAGAAGGGAAGTAATAAAATAATAAAAATAAAACATAATAAAATATGCAGGGATTCGTCTTCTTGGTTCTTTCGGTAAAGTCATCACGTAGAAGGGAAGTAATAAAATAATAAAAATAAAACATAATAAAATATTATGCAGGGATTCGTCTTCTTGGTTCTTTCGGTAAAGTCATCACGTAGAAGGGAAGTAATAAAATAATAAAAATAAAACATAATAAAATATGCAGGGATTCGTCTTCTTGGTTCTTTCGGTAAAGTCATCACGTAGAAGGGAAGTAATAAAATAATAAAAATAAAACATAATAAAATAATTCTCACGACGTTTCGGCCATCAAACGCAAGCAGCCGTCCTCGACAGAACTGGTCTTCACCTGAGGACGGCTGCTTGCGTTGTGGCCGAAACGTCGTGAGAATTATTTTATTATGTTTTATTTTCATTATTTTATTATTTATATTCTACGTGCTGACTTTACCGAAAGAACCAAGAAGAGGAATTTTGCATATTTATGGAAATGCAGACGGGAGTGAGTTAATAAACGCGTCTAAATTTCGATTTAAAGTTTTCGTGACTGCAGGGATTCATCTTCTTGGTTCTTTCCGTAAAGTCACGTAGAAGGGAAGTAATAAAATAATAAAAATAAAACGTAATAAAATATTTTTATTATTTTATTATGTTTTAATTTTTATTACTTTATTATGTTTTATTTTTATTATTTCATTATGTTTTATTTTTATTACTTTATTATGTTTTATTTTTATTATTTTATTTCTTCCCTTCTACGTGACGATTTTAACGAAAGAACCAATAAGTTGAGGCTTAAAGTTTGGCGAATGACGACTGGACGATCCGATTGGCTGCCACTCACAGACACCAACCATCACCATCATCACCTCCATCATCATCATCATCGTCGCTTCCATCACCTCCACCACCACCACCATCATCGCCTCCATCATCATCACCGCCATCATCACCACCACCATCATCGCCTCCATCATCATCACCGCCATCATTACCACTACCTCCATCATCATCTCCATCGTCAATGGTATCACCAGCCGTTCCATCTCCATCACTGCCATTACCACCATCAACACTACACTGTGGTGACCCACCAATACCCCTGACATCTCTGTGTGAGTCCATGGGTCTCTGTGTAAGTCTATGGGTCTCTGCGTGAGTATATGGGTCTCTGTGAGTCTATGGGTCTTTGTGTGAGTCTATGAGTCTCCGTTAGAGTCTATGGGTCTCTGTGTGAGTCTATGAGTCTCCACGTGAGTCTATGGGTCTCTGTGTGAGTCTATGAGTCTCTACGTGAGTCTATCGGTCTCCGTGTGAGTCTGTGGGTCTCTGTGTGAGTATATGGGTCTCTGTGTGAGTCCATGGGTCTCTGTGTGAGTCTATGGCTCTTTGTGTGAGTCTATGGGTCTCTGTGTGAGTCTATGGGTCTCTGTGTGAGTCTATGAGTCTCCGCGTGAGTCTATGTGTCTCTGTGTGAGTCTATGGGTCTCTGTGTGAGTCTATGTCTCTCTGTGTGAGTCTATGGGTCTCTGTGTGAGTCCATGGGTCTCTGTGTGAGTCTATGAGTCCCTGTGTGAGTCTATGGGTCTCTGCGTGAGTCTATGATTCTCTGTGTGAGTATATGGATCTCTGTGTGAGTCTATGATTCTCTGTGTGAGTCTATGGGTCTCTGTGTGAGTCTATGGTTCTCTGTGTAAGTTTATTGTTCTTTGTGTGAGTCTATGGGTCTAAGCGTGAGTCAATAGGTCTCTGCGTGAGTCCATAGGTTTCTGTGTGAGTATATGTGTCTCTGTGATTCTATGGGTCTCTGTGTGAGTCTATGAGTCTCCGTTAGAGTCTATGGGTCTCTGTGTGAGTCTATGAGTCTCCGCATGAGTCTATGTGTCTCTGTGTGAGTTTATGAGTCTACGTTAGAGTCGTTGGGTCTCCGCGTGAGTCTATGTGTCTCTGTGAGTCTATGGATCTCTGTGTGAGTTTATGAGTCTACGTTAGAGTCTATGGGTCTCCGCGTGAGTCTATGTGTCTCTGTGTGAGTCTACGTGTCTCTGTGTGAGTCTATGGGTCTCTGCACGAGTCTACGGGTCTCTGCGAGTCTATGGGTCTCTGTGTGAGTCTATGGGTCTCTGCGCGAATCTATGGGTCTCTGTGTGAGTCTACGTGTCTTCCGTTAGAGTCTATGGGTCTCCGCGTGAGTCTATGGGCCTCTATGTAAGCAGTGCTCTCTCATCGTCTCCGATAGGGCACATTGTAAACCCACCGGGTGAGAGAGAGAGACACACACACAGACCCAGCGTTGGAACACAGCCTCACTAACAAGGAGCCTATCTGTCCACCCTGTCCCCTAGGTAGACTCAGCCTTAAGTGAGCACCTGCTGCCGTGTGCAGTAGTGAACATCGCCACTGGGGAGACAAAGGCGGCCGGGCGTGGTGCTGGCCATCCACCCTCTCGTGTGCCGAGCCGGCCTTCATAGGTGCTCGCTAACAGCACTTGCCCTTGCAGTTTGTTAATGCTATACGGGGGATCTTTGTCTTTGTGTGTACACGTATGTGTGTTTACGTTTGTATACACGTGTGCATGTATGTATACACGTGTGTGTGTACACATGCGTGTATGTACACGTTTGTGTGTGTGCGTGTACACGTGTGTGTGTATATGTACACGTGTGTGTACACGTGTGTGTGTGTGTACACGTGTGTTTACACGTGTGTGTGTATGTGCACGTGTGTGTGTTTACACGTGTGTGTGTACACGTGTGTGTGTGTACACGTGTGTGTACACGTGTGTGTGTGTATGTGTGTGTGTCAGTTAATCACACGCACTGGCATTTAACAAACGTAATGAATGAATTAAAACACTCCAGGGCCGATGTGTTTTTGTTTTTGCGATGAATCCTTCCTTTGCAGGTGAGTCTTTCATTTCTGGTCACGCAAAATAAATTGTTAAATAATAATAAAATAATAAGCACAACCCCAAAAACCGAACCAATAACAACAACACACGTAAACAAAACGAACACAACAACAGCAGCATCATCATCATCATTATTAAAAACAATTTAAAGAGTCTCCAAACAACATCAAATTACACGAAAGCAAAAATTAATCAACAAAAAATATTCCATCATTTAAAATAAGGGAGACGGAGGAGCAGAACGAAGCAACCGATGTGGGGGGGGGGGGGGGGGCAGAAGAGCAAAAAAAATACAACCGAAAAAAGATTAAAACCAATAAAATGTTTAAAATAAGAAAAAGAAAAAAATACTTAAAAAAAAAATTGACAAAAAAATCCGTACGGAAGGTAACGAAAGAAGGAACGGAATGGGTAGGTTCGGTTCGGTGGGTGGGTCGGTAGGTAGGTGGGTAGGTAGGTGGGTGGGTAGGTGGGTAGGTAGGTGGGTAGGTAGGTGGGTGGGTAGGTGAGTGGGTAGGTGAGTGAGTGAGTGAGCCATGAAGCCTTGAAGAAAGAGAGACGTTAACCTTACCTCCTTTTTTACACACTTTTTTCCCCGGCTTTCGAGCACATTCCTTGGATATTCGTTTGACTGCAAAAATGAATAAAATACTAGGGAGTGATAACATAGGCTCGCAGACCGTGGGAAAAGGGTTGGTTGCCCAAAAAATGATCATAAAAAATAATAATAATCTTAAATCTTAGCGCGGGCGGGAAAGATAACGTTGGGGGGTTGGGGGGTAGGTAAAAGGTGGGAGCAAACAGCCCATGCGGGGTGGGCGGACGGGGTGGATTGTGACGATGGCCATTGTGATGATGATGATGATGACGCGTTGCATCAAACTACACAACAACAGCAGCAACAACAACAACAGCAGCCACCAACAACAACAACAACGACAACCAAGCAAGCAACAATCGCCCAGAACTCAACACGATATCGGCCGATTTCGCGACTCGAATTGCTCTTTAGAGGAGATGTCAGCCCGGCCGTCGAAGCCGTGACGGTTTAGCCCTCGTTCTTGTCCAGGAAAATTGAGTTTTTCGGGTTCCGTACGTGCACAAAACGAGTCGTGTGTCTATTCGTTTTGCGTTTCTCTCCGTCGCGATGGGACTGCGTGGCATGAACGTTGAATATGTATAAGGGCGCACCACGGAGTTGACCAACAAGGTCTGAATCGGTCTGTAATTAAAAAAAAAACTAAGAATATTAACAGAGTTGTTTGTGTGTGGCGGGGGAGGTGTGAGTCTATGGGTCTCTGCGTGAGTCTATGGGTCTCCGCGTGAGTCTATGGGTCTCTGTGTGAATCCATGGGTCTATGTGTGAGTCTATGGGTCTCTGTGTGAGTTTGTGGGTCTCTGTGTGAGTCTGTGGGTCTCTGCATGAGTCTATGGGTCTCTATGTGAGTCTGTGGGTCTCTGCGTGAGTCTGTGGGTCTCTGCGTGAGTATATGGGTCTCTGCGTGAGTCTATGGGTCGCTGTGTGAGTCTCTGTGTCGTTGTGTGAGTGTATCGGTCTCTGTGTGAGTCTATGGGTCTCTGTGTGGGTCTATGGGTCTCTGTGTGGGTCTATGGGTCTCTGTGTAAGTCTATGGGTCTCTGTATGAGTCTATGGGTCTTTGTGCGAGTCTATGGGTCTCTGTGTGAGTCCATGGGTCTCTGCGTGAGTCTATGGGTCCCTGCGCAAATCTATGGGTCTCCATGTGAGTCTGTGGGTTTTTGCATGAGTCTATGGGTCTCTGTGTCAGTCTATGGGTCTCTGCTAGTCTATTAGTCTCTGCATTAGTCTATGGGTATCTGTGTGAGTCTATGGGTCTCTGCGTGAGTCTATGGGTCTCTGTGTGAGTCTATGAGTCTCCGTGTGAGTCTATTCGTCTCCGTGTGAGTCTATGGGTCTCTGTGTGAATCTATGAGTCTCTGTGTGATTCCATGGGTCTCTGCGTGAGTATATGGGTCTCTGCATGAGTCTATGGGTCTCTGTGTGAATCTATGATTCTCTGTGTGAGTATATGGGTCTCTGCATGAATATATGGGTCGCTGTGTGAGCCTATGGGTCTCTGCACGAATCTATGAGTCTCTTCGTGAGTCTATGGGTCTCTGTGTGAGGTTATGAGTATCCGTGTGAGTCTATTGGTCTCCGTGTGAGTCTATGGGTCTACGTGTGAGTCTATGGGTCTCTGCGTGAGTCTATTGGTCTCCGTGTGAGTCTATGTGTCTCTGTGTGAGTTTACGGTTCTCCGTGTGAGTCTATGGGTCTCTGTGTGAGTCTATTGGTCTCCGTGTGAGTTTATGGCTCTCTGTGTGATTTTATGAGTATCCGTGTGAGTCTATTGGTCTCCGTGTGAGTCTATGGGTCCTTATGTGAGTCTGTGGGTCTTTGCGTGAGTCTATGGGCCTCTGTGTGAGTTTATGGGTCTCTGTGCCAGTCTATTAGTCTCTTTGTTATCTATGGGTCTCTGTGTGAGTCTATTGGTCTCCGCGTGAGTCTATGTGCCTCTGCGTGAGTCTATGTGTCTCTGCGTGAGTCTATGTGTCTCCGTGTGAGTCTATGTGTCTCTGCGTGAGTCTATGTGTCTCTGCGTGAGTCTATGTGTCTCTGCGTGAGTCTATGTGTCTCTGCGTGAGTCTATGTGTCTCTGCGTGAGTCTATGGGCGAGTAGCCCACACAGCTCACAGCAGCAGCAGCAGCTGCTACGAAGGGTGGTGGACAACCCACGCCAAATCGCCCCCCGCCCTCGCTCCTGACCCGCATCAGCCTAGGACCTCGTTGAGTTTTGGGAGATTTTTTAAAATTTCTGCTGCTGCTGCTGGGGGAGGGGCGAGGGGAGAGGGGAGGGGGGGAGTGGCCAGGGTTAGCGGGACACGATGGGATGGGATGGTCGGGTGAGTCGAGGTTGGGCGAGATCGTGAGTGGCGGTCTGAGCGCGCACACACACAGACAGACAAAGATCCCCCGTGGCGATGTTTACTGCACCACCGCACAGAGGTACTCGTTTGAGGCTGAGTCGACCTAGGGGAGGCCCACCACCGGTTTAGATAATCGTCAGCGTTGTTGGCTGTGGACGTGAATCGAACGTGGGTGGATTCGCAGCGCAGCGCGCTAACCACTGTGCCACCACTCCACCCACACGCAAAGACAAAGATCCCCCGTATAGCCTCAACAGACTGTTGGGGCAAGTGCTGTTAGCAAGTACCTATGAAGGCTACCGGCACGGCACACGAGGGGGTGGGTGGCCAGCACCACGCCCGGCCGCCTTTGTCTCCCCAGTGGCGATGTTCACTACACACCGCACCAGGTACTCATTTGAGGCTGAGTCGATCTAGGGGTAGGGCCCAGATAATTCGTGGCCCTGAGCTGGGAATCTAACTCGGCATCTCTCCGTCGGGCTCGTGACGCGGCAGCGCTAACCGCTGCATCACCGCTCCCCCCCCCCAGTCACCACCAGTCACAGACACACACAGACAGACACACACACAGACAGACAGACACACACACAGACACAGACACACAGACAAACAGACACACACAGACAGACACACACATACAGACAGACACACACAGACACAAACAGACACACACACAGACAAACAGACACACACACAGACAGACAGACACACACACAGACAGACATACACACACAGACAGACAGACACACACAGACACACAAACAGACACAGACAGACAGACAGACACACACACAGACACACACACAGACACACACACGCAGACACACACACACACACAGATACACACACACAGACACACACAGACACACACACAGACACACACAGACACACACACAGACGCGCACACACACAGACACACACACATACAGACACACACACACAGACACACACAGACACACACACAGACACACACACACACAGACACACACAGACACACATACATACACAGACACACAGACACACACACACAGACACACACACAGACACACACAGACACACACACACATACACAGACGCGCACACACACACAGACGCGCACACACAGACACACACACACACAGACACACACACACACAGACACACACACACAGACACACACACACACAGACACACACACAGACACACACAGACACACACAGACACACACACAGACACACACACACAGACACACACAGATACACACACACAGACACACACACAGACACACACACAGACACACACAGACACACACACAGACGCGCACACACACAGACACACACACATACAGACACACACACACAGACACACACAGACACACACACAGACACACACACAAACAGACACACACAGACACACATACATACACAGACACACAGACACACACACACAGACACACACACAGACACACACAGACACACACACACAGACACACACACACACACAGACACACACACACAGACACACACAGACACACACAGACACACACAGACAGACACACACAGACACACACACAGACACACAACACACACAGACACACACACAGACACACACACACACACACACAGACACACACACACACACAGACACAGACACACACACACAGACACACACAGACACACACAGACACACACACACAGACACACACAGACACACACACATACACACACAGACGCGCACACACAGACACACACACAGACGCGCACAAATGCAGAGCGGGATCTCGTGAAACGCAAAGGCAAGCGGGTGGCTCAGTAGTGGTGGTGTAGTGAGCGGTGGGTGTAGTGGTTAGCGCTACGCTGCCCTACGAAACCCGGTGACCCGAGTTCGATTCCCGCTCACGACCACCAAAACCACCGGTGACGATTATCTGAACCGGTCCTGGGCCTCTCCTAGGTCGACTCAGCCTCAAACGAGTATCTGGTGTAGCGGTGTGAACATCGTCACTGGGGAGACAAAGGCGGCCGAGCGTTGTGCTGGTAGCAACCCACCCCCTGGGTCTGGGTGTCTCTCTCACAGTGGGTTCACGATGGCCGTGTCAGAGACACTGAGAGGCTGGGTTCGAGCCCTGGGTCTGGGTGTCTCTCTCAGTGGGTTTACGATGGCCGTGTCGGAAACACTGAGAGGCTGGGTTCGAGCCCTGGGTTTGGGTGTCTCTCTCTCTCTCAGTGGGTTCACGATGGCCGTGTCAGAGACACTGAGAGGCTGGGTTCGAGCCCTGGGTCTGGGTGTCTCTCTCAGTGGGTTCACGATGGCCGTGTCAGAGACACTGAGAGGTTGGGTTCGAGCCATGGGTCTGGGTGTCTCTCTCAGTGGGTTCACGATGGCCGTGTCGGAGACACTGAGAGGCTGGGTTCGAGCCCTGGGTCTGGGTGTCTCTCTCTCAGTGGGGTCACGATGGCTGTGTCGGAGACACTGAGAGGCTGGGTTCGAGCCCTGGGTCTGGGTGTCTCTCTCTCAGTGGGGTCACGATGGCTGTGTCGGAGACACTGAGAGGTTGGGTTCGAGCCCTGGGTCTGGGTGTCTCTCTCTCAGTGGGTTCACGATGGCCGTGTCGGAGACACTGAGAGGCTGGGTTCGAGCCCTGGGTCTGGGTGTCTCTCTCTCAGTGGGTTCACGATGGCCGTGTCGGAGACACTGAGAGGCTGGGTTCGAGCCCTGGGTCTGGGTGTCTCTCTCTCAGTGGGTTCACGATGGCCGTGTCGGAGACACTGAGAGGCTGGGTTCGAGCCCTGGGTCTGGATGTCTCTCTCTCATGGGGTTCACGGTGACCGTGTCAGAGACACTGCAAGGCTGGGTTCGAGCCCTGGGTCTGGGTGTCTCAGTGGGTTCACGATGGCCGTGTCAGAGACACTGAGATCCTGGGTTCGAGCCCTGGGTCTGGGTGTCTCTCTCATTGGGTTCACAATGGCCGTGTCGGAGACACTAAGAGGCTGGGTTCGAGCCCTGGGTCTGGATGTCTCTCTCTCATGGGGTTCACGGTGACCGTGTCAGAGACACTGCAAGGCTGGGTTCGAGCCCTGGGTCTGGGTGTCTCAGTGGGTTCACGATGGCCGTGTCAGAGACACTGAGATCCTGGGTTCAAGCCCTGGGTCTGGGTGTCTCTCTCGCTCTCTCAGTGAGTTCACGTTGGCCGTGTCGGAGACACTGAGATACTGGGTTCAAGCCCTGGGTCTGGGTGTCTCTCTCTCTCTCTCAGTGGGTTCACGATGGCCTTGTCAGAGACACTGAGCGGCTGGGTTCGAGCCCGGGGTCTGGGTGTCTCAGTGGGTTCACGATGGCCGTGTCACTGAGCGGCTGAGTTCGAGCCCTGGGTCTCGGTGTCTCTCTCTCATGGGGTTCACGATGGCCGTGTCAGAGACACTGCGAGGCTGGGTTCGAGCCCTGGGTCTGGGTGTCTCAGTGGGTTCACGATGGCCGTGTCAGAGACACTGAGATCCTGGGTTCAAGCCCTGGGTCTGGGTGTCTCTCTCTCTCTCAGTGGGTTCACGTTGGCCGTGTTGGAGACACTGAGAGCCTGGGTTCAAGCCCGGGTCTGGGTGTCTCTCTCGGTTCACGATGGCCGTGTCAGAGACACTGAAGTCCTGGGTTTTAGTGCAGTGAGTTAATGTTCTCCGCCTGGTAACCAATGACTCATGGGGAGAGAGATCCATCGGTACCGGTGGCAATCACCTCTTTCAAACCTTTTTACTGCTTTTTTATTATCAGGTATGGCCCCTCTGAGTTACGTGGCTCTTTTTAAGAAGCGACCTGGCCACCAAATGATAGCAGTTCAACGAAGTAGCACATCATCATCACGTTGACATTTATAGAGGCAGCCAAATCCTCTAAACGTGTGATGTTGATTCTAAATGTGAAAAAAACAGGAGGACCCCGAGATAAAATCCACTCGATCATGGGGAGAGAGAGAGACAAAAACTCGAAATATACAGCAGCAGGCGTTGTCAGGGTCGAAAATGAACCCACGCCCTCCTGTATACAAGGCGAGGTAGTCAACATCTCCAAGCCACCGTGATGATGACGAGAGAGAAACTTAGACTCCAAGTATACAACAGCAGGCGTCACCAGGGTCAAGATCGAACCCACGACCTCCTGTAGACCAGGCGAGGTAGTTAACATCTCCTAGCCATCGTCATGATGATGTGAGAGAGAAAGACGCAGACTCCAAATATACAGCAGCAACAGGCATCGTCAGGTTCGGGATCGAACCCACGCCCTCCTGCATACCAGGCGAGTGGGCCTCACCTGGTTAAAAAAACAATTAGTTTGAATACTCTTCGTTCCTTCGGTAAAGTCACGTAGGTAAAGAAATGTAATAAAAAAAAAATGTAATTTTAATTTCATTTTTTTACCTACGTGACTTTACCGAAAGAATAAAAAAAAATTAATTTAATTATTTTTACCTACGTGACTTTACCGAAAGAATTAAAATTAATAAAAAAAACATTTTTTTATTTTAATTTCAATTTTTTTTACCTACGTGACTTTACTGAAAGAACTAAGAGTACGAAATCCTTGCAGTCACGAAAGCTTCAAATCTAGAATTACTTTGAAACTGCCGCGGACTCCGAGGAGCTGCGTCATCACCCTGGTGGCAGAAAGAGAAATAAATCCACGAGTTTCTTTGCCCCCTTCCCACTCCAATTCGCCCGTGCAGGATACATGGGTATGGAATGACGTTGCAGTGTCATGACTGACGTCACAGTGAGCGTGATGGGGAGGGGGGCAGAGGCAGAGGTCGCAAACGGGTTTTGATTCCTTGCCCGTACCCGTACCCGGCCGCACCAGGGTCGCAAACGGGTACCCGTACCCGGCCGTGTACGGGTACCCGTTCCCTACCCGTACCCTACCTGAAATGAGTGACAAACGGTGACTCACCAGTGACTCACGGCCTACCCGTACACGTACCCGGCCGCACCAGGGTCGCAAACGGGTACCCGTACCCGTACCCGGCTGGGTACGGGTACGGGTATCGGGTACCTGATTCCGACCTTTGAGATGAAGCCATGTTGCAGGCGCGGGTGGGTTGATTCTAGGAACTTGAATTGTGAGAAGAGACAAGACGTTGGGAAATGAGTGACGAACGGTTACTCACCAGTGACTCACGGCCTACCCGTACCCGGCCGCACCAGGGTCGCAAACGGCTACCCATACCCGTACCCGGCCGGGTACGGGTAGCTGGGTATCGGGTAGGGTACGGGTATCGGGTACCCGGTTGCGACCTCTGGGCAGAGGTACGTCCCGACGTCTATGCATGTGGGTCCACATAGCGCACATCAGTCAAGGTACAGCTGCAGTGGGAGGCTGATCGATGCCCGGGTGCGGTCAAGGGATGGCTCCCTTATTGGTCAACCACGTTATGTCTGCCGATGATCTGATGATTGCTGTTCACTCAGAGGAGGAGTTGGGGGCGCTGCTGCTGAACCTGGAGAGTGCCACTAAGAGGTGGGGCCTTACCATCAGCCCCAACAAAACTAAGCACCTGCCTGGGTATTTTGACAGCAGAGGTCTTACTCCGAATCAGTCGAGCGGCATTATCATTTCATCGGCTGCGTAACGCTGTGTGGAAGCTACCTGGTCTGGCGACCCACACGAAGCTTCGGGTCTTCTCGGCCACGGTCATTCCCTACCTTCTCTACGCTTGCGAAACTCGGAGCCCCCGAAAGGAAAATTTGTGCTGGTTTGAATCATTCAGGCAGGTCCTGCCTACGATCCGTCCTGGCTTTAACCAGGCTGGATTGTGTGAGGAGCTCACAGATCCTTGTAAGATCTGGACACAGTCCCATCAGTGAGCTCCATCCAGCAGACAAGGCTGCATTGGCTGGGTGACATAGCCCGCATGGCCAATGGGCCTACACGGGCGCGGTATTGGCTGGAGAAAAAATTTGATGATGTTGTACAGGTGGATGTGGAGCTGAGTGGACTTGCCAATGACCAGTACCAGCGGTGTTATGATCAGCCTCTGTGGAGGAGGCTCGTGAAGGATGCTGTTACTGCTACTGGGAAGTTTGAGGACCTCCAGCAACAACAACGGATGGCAGAGGAGCGACGCTCACAACAACGAGCGGAGTGTCGGGCGGCTAAAAGACAGCAAGTTGGCACAGTAGGGGGCACAGGTGGTGCATCGGACAATGATCTCAGTCAGTCGACCCGTGGCACCTGCTGGGTCTGTTCCGGGACCTCCTGCTAGCGAGCCCTCGACACTTCATGTGGGGTCAAAGTGCACCTAGCCTGGCACAAGCGCCGTGGTAATGTTACTATCACGTATCTGTGAACGGTGGTTGGTGTTGTGTGAGTCTATGGATTTAATTGCGAGTCTATGGGTCTCTGTGTGAGTCTATTCATCATCATCGTCATCGCCATCGTTATCTTCATCGTCGTCGTCATTATCATCATCATCATTGTCATCATGATTGTCATCATCGTCATCATTGTCGTTATTATCATCGTCATTATCATCATCATCATCATTGTCATCATAATTGTCATCATCGTCATCATTGTCGTTATTATCATCGTCATCGTCATCATCGTCATCATCATCCTCAATATCGTCACCATCGTCATCATCGTCGTCATCGTCGTCATCATCATCCTCAATATCGTCATCGTCATCATCGTTGTCATCGTCATCGTCACCAACGTCGTCATCATCATCCTCATATCGTCATCGTCGTCATCGACTGGCCTTAGCGAGGCTACAGACTGGAGGGAGACAGCCATTGTGCAGAATCACCACCATCAAGCAGCAAGCACTTTACCGTGTAACGATGCCCACCCCCCACCACCTTCACCGCGGTTAATAACCTCGACACGTGGAGAGTTTTGATTTATCGGTCTCAGTTCGCCCTCTACCCGCCACCCACCCCATCACAATCACCCACAAAAACAACCACAACAACAACAACCACAACAACAACAACCACGTCGGCAACATACATTCGCATAGGGACACCGACCGACGGTGGGATGGGTGAGAAGCGATGGAGAATTCGCGAGGCCCCAACGGTCGCAACGACGCCGTCGACTTCAAACGCTTTTTATTTTTTTTCCTTAAAGAAAACATCTTGCAATCTCGCCAATTGTTTCTTTCTTTCTAGTTTTTATATCCACCCAGCTGTGCTCCCCCATGTCCTCACCCTCCGTTCAGAAGATTTGAATCAAATGGCTCTGGCCTATGGCGCCAAAGGCTTTGCGACAAGCTGCGTGCGTCATCTGGTCCAACACCATGTGAGACTAGGCAGGAAAGCAGTCTCGGGTGTAGACCAATCAACTTCAAGGACAGTGCATATCATTATCAGAGTTGTGTTTTTGTTTGCATTATGACTGCTGGTATTGCGGTCTATGCAAACATGACTCCTCGTAAAAAAGGTGTCAGTTTTGTTGCCAGATAGAAGGGTAAAAAACAATTATCATATTTTGCTGACAAATGAGGTTCCAATGGTGTAAATGCTTACCCCGAGCTCTCATACTCTGATGGTGCATTGTCTTTGAGTTGTGCGTTTTGGCATCATCTGGTCCAACACCATGTGAGACTAGGCTCTAAGGAAAGCTCTCTCGGGTGTGGACCAATCAACTTCAAGGACAGTGCACATACATTATCAGAGTTATGTTTTTGTTTACATTATGACTGCAGGTATTGTGGTCTATGTAAACATGACTCCTCGTAAAAAAGGTGTCAGTTTTGCTGCCAGATAAAAGGGTAAAAAAACAATTATCAACGGGGGAAGTTCAACCTCTGTAGGCCCCAACACTTCCTATTTAGGCCACGTCACTTCCTCTTTTGGTCTCATCACTTCCTGTTCTTAGGTTTTTTCGGTAAAGTCACGTCGGTAAAAATTTTAAATTAATAAAAGTAAAATAAAATAAAAATCACGACGTTTCGGAGGCAACACAAGCTTCCGTTTTTTTATTTCATTTTACTTTTATTAATTTTAATTTAAACTTTTTTTACCTACGTGACTTTACCGAAAAAACCTAAGAATATGAATCCTTGCAGTTACGAAAGCTTCAAATCTACAATCATCACTTCCTCTTGTGGCTCCACGCCTTTTCTTCGTAGGCTCCGCCCTGGTTAATTTTAGCTACGCCCTTTCCTCCGGCCACAGAGTTGGTGGGTGGGGTGGGTTGGGAGGACTTAGTGGGCACAAAATTCATCTTCTTGGTTCTTTCGGTAAAGTCACGTAGAAGGGAAGTAATAAAAAAAAATTTTTACATAATAAAATAATTCTAACAATTATTCTAACAATTATTTTATTATGTTTAATTTTTATTATTTTATTTTATTATAATAAAATAATACAAATAAAACATAATAAAATCATTCTCACGACGTGAAGACCAGGTCTGTCGGGGAGACATACCTGTTCTTCACCTGAGGACGGCTGCTTGCGTTGTGGCCGAAACGTCGTGAGAATTATTTTATTATGTTTTATTTGTATTATTTTATTACTTCCCTTCTACGTGACTTTACCGAAAGAACCAAGAAGATGAATCCCTGCAGTCACGAAACGTCGTGAGAATGATTTTATAATGTTTTATTTGTATTATTTTATTACTTCCCTTCTACGTGACTTTACCGAAAGAACCAAGAAGATGAATCCCTGCAAGTCACGAAAGCTTTACATCGAAATTTGGGCACAGAATTGTTTATGGTCGCATTTTTATATTTCTCTGTGCTCTGTCCTGAAACTAATCCGTAGGCTACACCAGCGTCAAGCGGCCGGGGGTTATCAGTCTCCGAGAAGCTTTGTGAGGATTTGTAAATTTGATGTCCAGCACGTTTAACAAAGGGTCACGGTTTGTCCCATTTCTGATATTACACAACATGGACTGTACCAACTGCAGTTGGTATGTCGGGCGAGCCGGACGATACCATCGCAACCTACGGCGTGGTGGGGGAGACTGGTGCAATTGCTAATTTCTAAGATTTTTTTGAGTTTGTGTCAATTATTCTTTGGTTCTTTCGGTAAGGTCACGTATAAAGATTAAATAATAAATTAAATACTAGCATACTACGACGTTTCGATTGCAACACAAGCAATCATCATCAGGTATAAATGAAATAGCAACAAAAATCTAATCAGAAAACTATAGACAGACATAAGCAGACAGATATCACAAAGATACACAGATCTGTCTGCTTATATGTCTGTCTAAAGTTTTCTGGTTAGATTTTTGTTGCTATTTCTTTTATGCCTGATGATGATTGCTTGTGTTGCAATCGAAACGTCGTAGTATGCTATTATTTAATTTATTATTTTATCTTTAGACGTGACTTTACCGAAAGAACCAAAGAATAATTCCTGCAGTCACGAAAGCTCCAAAATTAAGTTTGTGTCAGTTATTTGGGTGATTTTTATTTAAAGCTTTCGTGACTGCAGGGATTCATGTTCTTGGTTCTTTCGGTAAAGTCACGTAGAAGAGAAATAATCAAATAATAAAAATAAAACATAATACAATACAATTCTCAAACATAATAAAATACAATTGTGAGAATTGTATTTTATTTCGATTTAAAGCTTTCGTGACTGCAGAGATTCATGTTCTTGGTTCTTTTGGTAAAGTCACGTAGAAGGGAGATAATAAAATAATATAAATATAAAACAATAAAAAAATAAAAATTCTCACGACGTTTCGACTGCAACACAAGCAATCATCATCAGGTGTGAAATCCACAGCAAGAACATGTTCATGTTTTATATTTATATTATTTTATTATTTCCCTTCTACGTGACTTTACCGAAAGAACCAATAATATTTGAATGATGATGCCATTTGTTTTTGCTCCGATTTCTCTTTGCTTCAATGCCTTTAGTTTATTTCAATTTTGCTTTCGTCACTTGGGTGACAACCCAGGGCTTGCAAATTCGCTAATTCGACTTTCTCCTGGTCTCTCTCTCACCCTCGTTACGCAGACTGGACACTGGGAAGGATGTTTCGATTTAAAGCTTTCGTGTCTGCAGGGATTCATCTTCTTGGTTCTTTCGGTAAAGTTACTTAGAAGGGAAATAATAAAATAATACAAATAAAACATAAAACATTTTCTCACAATTATTTTATTATGTTTTATTTTTATTATTTTATTATTTCCCTTCTTTCGGTAAAGTCACGTAGAAGGGAAATAATAAAATAATGAAAATAAAACATTATAAAATCATTCTCACGGGTATCGGGTACCTGATTGAGACCTCTGGGATGAAGCCATGTTGCAGGCGCGGGTGGGTTGATTCTAGGAACTTGAATTGTGACAATACGTTGGGAAATGAGTGACAAACGGTGACTCACCAGTGACTCACCAGTGACTCACGGTCTACCCGTACCCGTACCCGGCCGCACCAGGGTCGCAAACGGGTACCCGTACCCGGCATGGGTACGGGTAGCCGAGTATCGGGTAGGATACGGGTATCGGGTGCCCGGTTGCGACCTCTGGCAGCAGCAAGTCGACCAGACGGGGTTCTATCGTCCTGGTGCAGGACCGTCCCTCTAACCGCGCCCATAGGAACGGTGGAGCACAGCGCTGAGAGGTGTCTGAGTGGAGGTTTTCTATTAACTTCCACGTGCGTTCGCGACGAGGGGCCCGGCATGTCGGGGGTGTTATCCCCGCGGACAGCACGGGGGTGGTGGCACGAGGACGGGATGTGGAGGAGATGGGAGCCGTGCCGACGGATTCACGGATACTGCATGGATGTGGTGGTGGTTGGGGGGGGTACACGGGTGTTTGGGTCGGCGGGCGGGCGGGCGTGTGCGTGCGTGCGTCCGGGCGTGCGGGTGGACGGGGTGAGACCAGGCGCGGTGGAGTGAGGTGGTGGGAGGGCGGTGGGTGGGTGGTGGGTAGGGTGGTGGTGGGTAGGGGGGGGGAGAGCGGCAAGCTCGAGGCAAAGTGCTCCAAAAGCGGAAAGCGGCCGATAAAGGAAAGCAGCAATTAAAGCAGTTGGGAGGCCCTCCTTTCTTTTTGTTGGCGAAACGAAAACAAAAGAAGGGGAGGCAGGTGAATAAATAGTGTGGGGGGGGGGGGCAAAATGCGAACGAAAAAGCGAATCGAGGCTATGCCACGACCAGCCCCCCACCTCCCCCCACCCCCCGGGCAACCGGAGGCCATAGGCTATCTAACCGCCGATAGAGGTAGTTACGGTTTAGGCCAGTCTACCAAGGTCGGCTAGTTACGACTTGAACCGGCTTACTCTCTAGGATACGGCGTAAACAATCAATCGGCCCACTGGACTAGCTCGGTCTTACACCGCTGGCATGTCGAGAGCTAACTCTACCTTGACCCGTTTCCCACCTAGGATGGTTAGGCCTTAAATAAGTTTTATCGTCTTAACCGGCTGTACGCTAAGACCAGCTGGACTACCTAGGCCTTAACTAAGTTTTAACAGTTTACCCGCCAAATCTACCGTGACCTCAAAGTGCTTTTTCCACGGAAGAGACTCTTAAGCCAGGCCTCAGGCCCACTGACTTTAACCATCAGGCAGCAGCTGCCACCGCTGCAAGTTAAAAATCGTTCCCCCGCAAAGCTCGCAGAGTTGTAAGCGGCGTGAGAATGGCGCTGGCCACAAACTCCCTCCTTGCTTTACCGCCTAGGCCTAACTAGGGCCTCTGCCCACTTTAACTACTGCTCACAGTGCCAAGTTTCGTGCAAGTGGGGGACGGGGGGGGGTGGTTGGTGAGTATTTGGAAAGGGGTTGGGGTGGGGGCGCGGGGGGGTGGGGAGTGGGTTGGGGGGCGCGGGGTGGGAGGGTAGTGGGGGAGTGGGTGGGTGGAGCACCACCTCCCACGAGTGGAGCACCAGCAACCTGCCGCGAGCGATCTAAAGAGGATCGGGAACACGGGCGGTGGCAGCGGAGCACGGCTTTTGCCTGCTACGGCACAGGCGGTACAGGCGGCACGGACGGGAGGTGTCTGGAGTGGAGCCACCCTGCATTCCGCTCCCATCCAGCGCCTCGAATCTCTCTCTCGAACTCTCTCGATCTCGCTCGCTCGCTCACTCGCTCGCCCGATCGCTCACTTCACGGCCGCTGACTCCGTCGCTCGTTCGCTGGCAGCTGTCGCGTCCGCGAAAACTTTTTGTTTCCGCACTACGCGATTTCGCGGCAAAGCCGCCCCGGGTTTCCGCTCCGTGCCATCGTCGGTTCACATCGCGAGTCCAGGAGCAACCCGAAAGCCAACAGCCTCCTCCTCTCTGATGTGTCCAACAGATGTCTTGGGATGGCCACAATAATCCCGGACGGTGGGCTCAGAAAGTCTATTGAGGTGTGTCGCCCCCCTCCTACCCACTCACCCCCTGCCTCCCCAGCCCCCCAACCGGTTATCGAATGTTCCAGCCCCATGCTCAACTCACCGTACGAGGAAAAGAGGGGATGGGGAAGGAGGCGGTGGCACTATCTGGTTCGTGGGCATGGTCGGTGAGGCGAGTGCGGGGAGAGCATCCCATGGGCAGTGTGCTTGGGTGAGGAGTTTCAAGCAAAGGGGAGGCCACTTGGCCACTACATTGTGGGTAGTGGGGGGAGTGGGAGGGAGCACCCGTGTAAATGTGGAGGGACGATGTGGAGACTCTGGGAGGTGCGAGAGCGTTCGCTCGAAATTGCTCGGCCCGACCGCCGCTTGACGAGGTCTGGACCACCTCTGAATATTGTCTGGTGGTCAGGGGGAAATGTGTCACTGTAGCGGAGGATGGTGGGAGAAGGAGACTTTAAAATGCATCGTCTCGACTGAGTGGCACTGTTGCTGCTGCTGCTGCTGCAGTTGTTGTTGTTACATAGCTTGTCAACAAAAACCTGGATGCTTTGTGGAGGGATCTCGCGGGATCTCGCTGTCTCGCCCAACTGGAGGACGGTGCTGGGAAGACCAGGATAGGTGGGAATCCTAACGAGGCTGGCAAAATGCATGGGCATGTGGTGGGCAGTGGGCAGTGGGCGAACCGCATAGCTGTGAAGCCGTACGGTTTACCTACCAGTTATTCTTGTGCAGGGAAAATTGAGTTTTCAGGCCCATACGGCCGTTTCAATACGGGCAAATAAAGAATTCGTTGTAAAATCCTTTATATTAAGTTCGCTTGCTTGCTTGCGTGCTTGCTTGCTTGCTTACGACCGTGCAAACCTTTTGGTCGTTTTTTAACCCACTTCCCGTGATCCAATCGAGCTGACATTTTGCACACAGACTCGTTGTGCGAGACAATTAATGTTCGTGAAAAAAAATTTCCAAAATTTTTCACTGTTTAGGGAAAACAAATTAAATATTTAATTACCAATTGTTTAATACTGCAGAAATCATCTGACCCATAGGTGGCAGCCATCTCAAGCCAGAGGACGAGAGGATTCTAGCCGCCACGCATATAAAGGATTTATAGTGAAAAACTTTGTTTTTACGGGTTATACTTATTTGTCTATTTGTTTGTGCTTCTCCTCTTCGTGATGGGACTTTGTAGGATGAACGTTGAGATTAATAAGGGGCACGGGGGTGACCAATAAGGTCTGAATTCGTCTATAAAACTGGTCAACAACAAGTATAACCCATAAAAACAAAGTTTTTCACTATAAATCCTTTATATGCGTGGCGGCTAGAGTCCTCTCGTCCTCTGGCTTGAGATGGCTGCCACCTATGGGTCAGATGATTGGATTGCACCATTAAGCAATTGGTAATTAAATATAATATTTTTGTCCTAAAAAGTGTAAAATTTTGGAAAAAAATTTAACAAACATTAATTGTCACGCACAACGAGTCTGTGTGGAAAATGTTAGCTCGATTGGATCACGGGAAGTGGGTTAAAAAACGACCGAAAGATTTGCATGGTCCAAAGTAAGCAAGCAAGTGAACTTAATATAAAGGATTTAAAAACAACTTTTTTTTTCGGGCCTGGACTTTTGCAGCTGTTTTAGACTAATTTCAGGGTGCTGATTCCAAATCTGATCTCAGATTTGCTCTATCACATCATTTTTATGCTATCGGCATATCCCATTTTCATTGATTTTACCCGAAATTAACTCTGTCACTTATGATTGCAAGATGTTGCGAGTCAGTGACTGCTTTAGTGTTCAAATACGGTGCTGTGTTTTTAGGATAGTGTGTTTATAATATCATTTTACGTAGATATCCACATTTATTTAATATTTTTCTTCTGCAGTTTTGATTGAAAATGCAATATTTGATATCTCAAAAACCTGATGTGATAGCCAAAAACTGATGCCAGATTTGGAATCAGCACCCCAAATTTACCTTAAAACCGTTGGAATACCTTATGCCAGAAAAAAGTGTGCTGACCAGTGTAATAATGTAGGGCACGGTTGACAGCTATGGAACCATCTTCTTGGTTCTTTCGGTAAAGTCACGTAGAAGGGAAATAATAATATGCTGAATTCCTCTTGATATGCAAATTATTTTGTCAAGGCGCTCCTCTTTCCCCTCCAACCCAGCAGCTTAAATATACGCTCCAAGCTTGGTGGTGTTTCATTCTTCACCTGAGGACGACTGCTTGCGTTGTGGCCAAAACGTCGTGAGAATTATTTTTCATGTTTTATTTTTATTATTTTATTATTTCCCTTCTGCGTGACTTTACCAAAAGAACCAAGAAGATGAATCCCTGCAGTCACGAAAGCTTTAAATCGAAATTTAAGGGGTTGACAGCTATGGAACCGTCGGGAATGTTCCAGGAGGCCACTCTCTCCACGCGGTACGAGAGGGCTTGGCCACAGAAGCGGACGGCCGAATGAGGGGAGTGGCGGCTTCCGGTTCACCGTGCTGCCCCCTAGCATTTCGAAAAGTGTATTGGTTTGGCCATGTATGTGTTGTTGTAGTACAGAGTTAGACTGATGGCCTTAATCTAAGTTGTCTTGTGGTTGTTGTTGTTGTTTGACTTGCATCCCACTGGGATTTTTGCACACAGCGTTGGTGTACGGTGATTTTTCCTTCCAATATTTTGCTGTCTTTTCTTGGATTTTCTATTTGCACTCAGTCACATATTCACTTTAAGATGTTTTTGTTTTTTGTTTGCTGCGGTTGCACCCGATTCAAGAGCCGAATGGCTCACAGGGCTATGCCTAATACATGAACTTGAACTTGAAGGCATTTGCTACCTTCGGGGAAAACGGTGACCGCTACGGGCCCACGTGATGGCAAGGGTAGATGGGCTGGGGGGGCGGTGTGTGTGGGGGGGGGGAGTCTTTGCTGGCTGTGCACAGGTGATTATTGACTATCCGAGCACCCAGGCAACCACAGGCCTGAGGCCTTCATTCTATACGCCAAAGATCTCGTTCAATCGCTCGCTCACTCGCCGTCCGCTCTCCTCGCTCGACCACCAACGCGCCCGCACTCACCCCCCTCCATCGCCCCCCACCCCACCGCACCCTTCGTCTTACCCAAGCAATCAAACAATCAAATTCATTTCCACCCTCCCTACAACCCCCAAATTGTGCCGAGCGCACAGCACAGCACCGCACCGCCGCCAGAACTCACCATCCTCCGTGGGCACGTAGACGTTCAGGAAGAGGCAGTCCTCGCTCTGCTCCAGCAGGTGGCTCGCCACCACCTCGGCGTTGGAGGTGAACCACACGGGCAGCATGACCTCGAGCAGCACCCCCTGGACGTTCTGCGGGCAGACGGGCGCGAAGCGCGTCGCGTTGCGCGTCTGCTGCCACGAGGCCGGGGGCTCGGGCGGCTGGAAGCGGCGCTCTCCGACGGGTGCCGCCGCGTACGGCACGCCCAGGTACTGGTTCACGGGCCCCAGGATCTCGTTGACAAGGTTGACGCGCGTGCCACGCAGCTTGCCGTAGCTCGTCTGGATGATGGGCGCCTCCTGGCCGGGCGAGGCAGCCTGCGCCGAGCCTCCACCGCCCTGGATCCCGCTCGTCGCCAGATCCAGCAGCAGCAGCGTCAGCAGCAGCGGCCGAGCCGGTCTCGCGTGAGCCGTAATCCACAGCATCGTGAACGGGGATTCGTCCGGACGGTTCCCCTTAGTTGAAGCTCGTGTCGTTGGTTTTTGCTGTCCGCGCGCTCGCCAAGTCGCTCGCTCGCTCACTCGCTCGCTCGTTCGGTCGCTCGTTCCAGCTAGGGCT
>NW_026891375.1:2582903-2592378 GCF_015708825.2 Lethenteron reissneri
GTGTGTGTGTCTGGTGTGTTTCTGTGTGTGTTTGTATGTGTGTCTGTGTGTCTGTGTGTGTGTCTCTCTGTGTGTTTGTCTCTGTGTGTATCTCTGTGTGTGTGTCTCTCTCTATCTGTGTGAGTGTGTGTGTGTTTCTTTGTGTGTGTCTCTCTGTGTGTCTGTGTGTGTGTCTGTGTGTGTCTGTGTGTGTGTCTGTGTGTGTCTGTGTGTGTCTGTGTGTGTTTGTATGTGTTGTGTGTGTGTCTGTGTGTGTCTGTGTGTGTGTCTGTGTGTGTGTCTGTGTGTGTGTCTCTGTGTGTGTCTCTCTCTCTATGTGTGTGAGTGTGTGTGTGTTTCTTTGTGTGTGTCTCTCTGTGTGTGTGTCTCTGTGTGTGTGTCTCTGTGTGTGTCTCTGTGTGTGTCTCTCTCTATGTGTGTGAGTGTGTGTGTGTTTCTTTGTGTGTGTCTCTCTGTGTGTCTCTGTGTGTGTCTGTGTGTGTGTGTCTCTCTGTGTGTGTCTCGCTGTGTGTCTGTGTGTGTGTGTCTGTGTGTGTGTGTCTCTGTGTGTGTGTCTGGCTGTCTGTGTGTGTCTGTGTCTGTCTGTGTGTGTGTGTCTCTGTGTGTGTGTGTCTCTGTGTGTGTGTCTGGTGTAATCGGTTTCTTGTTGTTAATTTAGGAAAGTTTCTCCGCACTTTTTCCTCCCGATAATGTTGTGATCGAAACGTCGTACTTTCTTTTATTTTATTTACTATCAGTATTTTTCTATCAACGTGACCTTAACGAAATTCGTAGGTGCACTTGCCCGGAGTGTCTGGTACAGGCTACACGGGGGATCTTTGTCTTTGTGGGAAACGGTGAGTGTGGTAATGGCTGTGTGAGTATGTTAGTGTGTTAATGACAGTGTAAGTGTGTTATTGACTGAGTGAGTGTGTGAGTGTGTTAATGGCTGTGTGAGTATGTGAGTGTGTTGATGGCTGTGTGAGTGTGTGTGTTAATGACTGTGTGAGTGTGTGTGTTAATGACTGTGTGAGTGTGTGTGTTCATGACTGTGTGAGTGTGTGAGTGTGTTAATGACTGTGTGAGTGTGTTAGTGTGTTAATGACAGTGTGAGTGTGTGAGTGTGTTAATGACAGTGTGAGTATGTGAGTGTGTTAATGGTTGTGTGAGTGTGTGAGTGTGTTAATGGCTGTGTGAGTGTGTGAGTGTGTTAATGACTGTGTGAGTGTGTGAGTGTGTTAATGGCTGTGTGAGTGTGTGAGTGTGTTAATGACTGTGTGAGTGTGTGAGTGTGTTAATGGCTGTGTGAGTGTGTGAGTGTGTTAATGGGTGTGTGAGTGTGTGAGTGTGTTAATGGCTGTGTGAGTGTGTGAGTGTGTTAATGAGTGTGTGAGTGTGTAAGTGTGTTAATGGCAGTGTGAGTGTGTGAGTGTGTTAATGGCTGTGTGAGTGTGTGAGTGTGTTAATGTGAGTCTATGGGTGTCCGTGTGAATCTATGGCTCTCCGTGTGAGTCTACGGGTCTCTGCGTGAGTCTACGGGTCTCTGTGCGAGTCTATGTGTCTCTGTGTGAGTCTATGTGTCTCTGTGTGAGTCTACGGGTCTCTGTGTGAGTCTATGGGTCTCTGTGTGAGTCTATGGGTCTCTGTGTGAGTCTATGGGTCTCCGTGTGAGTCTACGGGTCTCTGTGTGAGTCTATGGGTCACTGTGTGAGTCTATGTGTCTCTGTGTGAGTCTATGTGTCTCTGTGTGAGTCTATGGTTCTCCGTGAGTCTATGGGTCTCTGTGTGAGTCTGTGGGTCTCTGTGTGAGTCTACAGGTCTCTGTGTGAGTCTATGGGTCTCTGTGTGAGTCTGTGGGTCTCTGTGTGAGTCTACAGGTCTCCGTGTGAGTCTATGGTTCTCCGTGTGAGTCTATGGATCTCCGTGTGAGTCTACGGGTCTCTGTGTGAGGCTATGGGTCTTCGCGTGAGTCTATGGGTCTCTGTGTGAGTCTATGGGTCTCTGTGTGAGTCTACAAGTCTCATCTGTGTGAGTCTATGGGTCTCTGTGTGAGTCTACGGGTCTCTGTGTGAGTTTATGGGTCTCTGTGTGAGTCTACGGGTCTCTATGTGAGTCTACGGGTCTCTGTGTGAGTCTATGGTCTCTATGTGAGTCTATGGGTCTCTGTGTGAGTCAGTGAGTCTACGGGTCTCTGCGTGAGTCTACGGGTCTCTGTGTGAGTCTATGGTCTCTATGTGAGTCTATGGGTCTCTGTGTGAGTCAGTGAGTCTACGGGTCTCTGTGTGAGTCTATGGTTCTCTGTGCCGGGCCCTTCACGGCTGCTCGTGGTGGCGGGAGGTCATCGTTCATATTCACTGTCGGCAGCGTTGTTGACAGTCGTGCTCCTGCTGTTCCTGCTGCTGCTGCTGCTGCTCTTTCAAGCTCAGTGTCAAATGTCACCACCGGTGGTGGAGATTCCGTTGTGACCATCGCAAAGGTTCCATGAAGCTACGAGTGCGAATAGGTGGAGGTGGTGTGGGTATTGGTGGTGGTGTGGGAGGGTGGGTGGTTTTGGTAGTGGAGAGGGATGATTCGTGGTGGGGGGGGGGATGTGGTGGTGGGGGGGGGGGGTTGGTGGGGGGGTGGAGGAGGGGGGGAGTTGGTGGTGGGGTGGAGGCAGAGGACGCAACCGGGTACCCGTACCCGTACCCTACCCGATACCCGGCAACCCGTACCCGGCCGGGTACGGGTAAGGAATCAAAACCCGTTCGCAACCTCTGGTAGGTGGTGGTGTGGGAGGGTGGGTGGGTTGCTTTGGTAGTGGAGAGGGATGGTTTGTGGTGGGGGGGGGTGTGGTGGGGGGGGGGGTTGGTGGAGGGTGGAGGAGTGCGAGTAGGTGGTGGTGGTGGTGGGTGGGTGGGTGGAGGAGGGGTGGGTGGCTTTGGTAGTGGAGAGGGGGGTTCGTGGTGGGGGGGGGGGGGATGTGGTGGTGGGGAGGGGTTGGTGGGGGGGAGTTGGTGGTGGGGTGGAGGTCGGTTAAACTTTGAACTTCGAACTTTAAAACTGGTTTCACACACACAAATATCCCCAGTGTAGCCTGTAACAGACTGACAACAACCAACAACAACAACAACCGCCATTCGCCACTATGTGGCGGTGACGTCACAACGACATTTGTGCCAGGCCAAGTGCACCTTGAGGCCACGTGTAATGTCGAACGCCCGCTGGCAGGAGGTCACGGGGCAGACCCAGGTGCCACAAGTCGACTGACTGAGATGACCGAGATGACTGACACACACACAGACAGACAGTGCGCCTTTTGGCGTCATCTGGTCCAACACCACCATGTGAGACTAGGCTCTAAGAAAAGCTGTCTCGGGTGTGGACCAATCAACTTCAAGGACAGTGCATATTATTATCATTGTCATCAGAGTTGTTACTTTTTGTTTGCATTTTGACTGCTTGTGTTGTGGTGATTGCAAACATGATCCCTTGTATAAATGTGTCAGTTTTTGTACCAGTTGAAAGGGTAAAAACCTATTACTACGACACAGACATACACACAGAAACACACACACAGACACACGCGCAGAAACACACACATGCACATACACAAAAACACACACACACAGACACACACACAGAAACACACACACACGCAGACACACACACAGACACACACACAGACACACACACACAGAAACACACACACAGACACAGAAACACACACACACAGACACACACACAGACACACACACACAGAAACACACACACAGACACAGAAACACACACAGACACACACAGAAACACATACACACAGACACACACACATAGAAACACACACACACACAGAAACACACACACAGACACAGAAACACACACACACATACACACACAGAAACACATACACACAGACACACACACACACAAACACACACACATACACACACACAGAAACACATACACACAGACACACACAGAAACACACACACAGACAAACACACACAGACACGCGGAAAAGAATGTTCACATCCAACGAGCCCGGTGCGGGGCCTCTTCTAGGTCGACTCAGCCTCAAATGAGTACCTGGTGCGGTGTGTAAACATCGACCACTGGGGAGACAAAGGCGGCCGGGCGTGGTGCTGGTAGCCACCCCCTCGTGTGCCACAGCGCCGGTAGCCTTCACAGCTGCTGCTCGCTAACAGCACTTGCCCCTACAGCCTGTTAGATGCTACACGGAGGATCTTTGTCTGTGTCTACCTACACAGGTGCTGCTGCTACTCGCTACTCGCAGCACTTGCCCCTACAGCCTGTTAGAGGCTACACGGGGGAGCTTTGCCTGTGTCTACCTACACAGGTGCTGCTGCTACTCGCTACTCGCAGCACTTGCCCCTACAGCCTGTTAGAGGCTACACGGGGGACCTTTGTCTGTGTCTACCTACACAGGTGCTGCTGCTACTCGCTACTCACAGCACTTGCCCCTACAGCCTGTATAGAGGCTACACGGGGGACCTTTGCCTGTGTCTACCTACACAGGTGCTGCTGCGGCCGGGGCTTTGTGTGGAGGTGGATGTGGTGGTGGTGGCGGTGGTGGTAGTGGTGACGGTAGTGGCGGTGGTGGCGGTGGTGGCAGTGGTGGCGGTAGGGGTGGTGGTGGTGGTAGTAGTGGTGGCAGTGGTAGCGGTGGTAGTGGCGGTGGTAGTGGTGGCAGCAGTGCGGGCACTGATAGTCAAGCTGCGTGCCCACTGTCTGTTCCACAGAATGAGTGGTGGTGGTGGTGGTAGTGGCAGTGGTGGCGGTGATGGCGGTAGTGGCGGTAGTGGCAGTGGTGGTGGTAGTGGTGGTGGTGGAGGTAGTGGTGGAGGTGGTAGTGGCCGTGGTGGTAGTGGTGGTGGTAGTGGCCAAGGTGGCGGTAGTGGTGGTGGTAGTGGCGGTGGTGGTGGCAGTGGCAGTGGTGGTGGTGGTAGTGGCCGTGGTGGTGGTGGTGGTGGAGGAATTGGTGGTAGTGGTGGTGGTGGTAGTGGCCGTGGTGGTGGTAGTGGTGGCGGTAGTGGCAGTGGTGGCGGTGGCGGTGGTGGCAGTGGTGGCGGTAGTGGCGGTGGTAGTGGTGGTGGTAGTGACCGTGGTGATGGTGGAGGTAGTGGTAGCGGTGGTGGTAGTGGTGGCGGTGATGGTAGTGGTGGCGGTGGCGTTGGTAGTGATGGTGGCAGTGCGGGCACTGATCGTCACGCTGTGTGCCCACTGTCTATTCCACAGAATGAGTGGTGGTGGTGGCGGTGGTGGCGGTGGTGGCGGTGGTGGTGGCACCATGCCGTGGTTCCACCAGGACCTGACACGTGTCAAGGCCGAGCAGCTGCTGCTGCAGGACGGACAGGACGGCTGCTTCCTCGTGCGCAACAGTGAAAGCATCGCCGGCGTCTACGGACTCTGCGTGCTGTACGTGCACACAGTGACACCACATGGGTGGACTAATCTCCATCTGTTCCATCTCGCTGCCTTTCTAGCCCGTGGGTGGACTAATCTCCATCTGTTCCATCTCGCTGCCTTTCTAGCCCGTGGGTGGACTAATCTCCATCTGTTCCATCTCGCTGCCTTTCTAGCCCGTGGGTGGACTAATCTCCATCTGTTCCATACCCCGTGAGTGGACTAATCTCCATCTGTTCCATCTCACTCCCTTCTACCCCGTGTGTGGACTAATCTCCATCTGTTCCATCTCGCTCCCTTCTACCCCGTGTGTGGACTAATCTCCATCTGTTCCATCTCACTCGCTTCTACCCCGTGTGTGGACTAACCTCCATCTGTTCCATCTCACTCGCTTCTACCCCGTGTGTGGACTAATCTCCATCTGTTCCATCTCACTCCCTTCTACCCCGTGTGTGGACTAATCTCCATCTGTTCCATCTCACTCCCTTCTACCCCGTGGGTGGACTAATCTCCATCTGTTCCATCTCACTCCCTTCTACCCCGTGTGTGGACTAATCTCCATCTGTTCCATCTCACTCGCTTCTACCCCGTGTGGACTAATCTCCATCTGTTCCATCTCACTCGCTTCTACCCCGTGTGTGGACTAATCTCCATCTGTTCCATCTCACTCGCTTCTACCCCATGTGTGGACTAATCTCCATCTGTTCCATCTCGCTCCATTCTACGGCGTGGGTGGACTAATCTCCATCTGTTCCATCTCGCTCCCTTCTACCCCGTGTGTGGACTAATCTCCATCTGTTCCATCTCGCTGCCTTTCTAGCCCGTGGGTGGACTAATCTCCATCTGTTCCATCTCACTCCCTTCTACCCCGTGTGTGGACTAATCTCCATCTGTTCCATCTCACTCCCTTCTACCCCGTGGGTGGACTAATCTCCATCTGTTCCATCTCACTCGCTTCTACCCCGTGTGTGGACTAATCTCCATCTGTTCCATCTCACTCGCTTCTACCCCATGTGTGGACTAATCTCCATCTGTTCCATCTCGCTCCATTCTACGGCGTGGGTGGACTAATCTCCATCTGTTCCATCTCGCTCCCTTCTACCCCGTGTGTGGACTAATCTCCATCTGTTCCATCTCGCTGCCTTTCTAGCCCGTGTGTGGACTAATCTCCATCTGTTCCATCTCACTCCCTTCTACCCCGTGTGTGGACTAATCTCCATCTGTTCCATCTCACTCCCTTCTACCCCGTGGGTGGACTAATCTCCATCTGTTCCATCTCACTCGCTTCTACCCCGTGGGTAGACTAATCTCCATCTGTTCCATCTCGCTCCCTTCTACCCCGTGTGTGGACTAATCTCCATCTGTTCCATCTCGCTGCCTTTCTAGCCCGTGGGTGGACTAATTTCCATCTGTTCCATCTCACTCCCTTCTACCCCGTGTGTGGACTAATCTCCATCTGTTCCATCTCACTCCCTTCTACCCCGTGTGTGGACTAATCTCCATCTGTTCCATCTCACTCCCTTCTACCCCGTGGGTGGACTAATCTCCATCTGTTCCATCTCACTCCCTTCTACCCCGTGGGTGGACTAATCTCCATCTGTTCCATCTCACTCCCTTCTACCCCGTGTGTGGACTAATCTCCATCTGTTCCATCTCACTCGCTTCTACCCCATGTGTGGACTAATCTCCATCTGTTCCATCTCACTCCCTTCTATCCCGTGTGTGGACTAATCTCCATCTGTTCCATCTCACTCGCTTCTACCCCGTGTGTGGACTAATCTCCATCTGTTCCATCTCACTCCCTTCTACCCCGTGTGGACTAATCTCCATCTGTTCCATCTCACTCCTTTCTACACCGTGTGTGGACTAATCTCCATCTGTTCCATCTCACTCCCTTCTACCCCGTGGGTGGACTAATCTCCATCTGTTCCATCTCACTCCCTTCTACACCCGTGGGTGGACTAATCTCCATCTGTTCCATCTCACTCCCTTCTACCCCGTGGGTGGACTAATCTCCATCTGTTCCATACCCCGTGAGTGGACTAATCTCCATCTGTTCCATCTCGCTGCCTTTCTAGCCCGTGTGTGGACTAATCTCCATCCGTTCCATCTCACTCCATTCTACGGTGTGGGTGGACTAATCTCCATCTGTTCCATCTCGCTCCCTTCTACCCCGTGGGTGGACTAATCTCCATCTGTTCCATCTCACTCCCTTCTACCCCGTGGGTGGACTAATCTCCATCTGTTCCATACCCCGTGAGTGGACTAATCTCCATCTGTTCCATCTCACTCCCTTCTACCCCGTGTGTGGACTAATCTCCATCTGTTCCATCTCACTCCCTTCTACCACGTGGGTGGACTAATCTCCATCTGTTCCATCACACCCTGTGTGTATTCTGTGTGTGTGTGTTCTGTGTTTGTATTCTGTGTGTGTGCATTCCGTGTGTGTGTTCTGTGTATGTATTCTGTGTATGTGTATTATTGTGTGTGTATTCTGGGTGTGTTCTGTGTGTGTATATTCTCTGTGTGTGTGTATTATGTGTGTGTGTATTCTCTGTTTGTGTGTTCTGTGTGTGTGTCTGTGTATTCTGTGTGTGTGTATTCTGTGTGTATGTATTGTGTGTGTATTCTGTGTGTGTGTATTCTATGTGTGTGTTTGTGTTCTGTGTGTGTGCGTACTCCGTGTGTGTGTATTCTGTCTGTGTGTATTCTGTGTGTGTGTATTATGTATGTGTTTTCTGTGTGTATTCTGTGTGTTTGTGTTCTGTGTGTTTGTGCATTCTGTGTCTGTGTGTGGTGTGTGTGTGTATTCTGTGTGTGTGTGTATTGTGTGTGTGTCTATTCTGTGTTTGTGTATTCTGTGTGTGTGTATTGTATGTGTGTATTCTGTGTGTATGTGTGTGTGTGTATTCTGTGTGTGTGTGTTCTGTGTGTGTATTCTGTGTGTGTTTATTCTGTGTGTGTGTATTCTGTGTATGTGTGTGTGTACTCTGTGTGTGTGTATTCTGTGTTTGTGTTTTCTGTGTGTGTATATTCTGTGTGTGTATTCTGTGTGTGTCTTTGTGTGTATTCTGTGTGTGTGTGTATTCTGTGTGTGTGTGTATTGTGTGTGTGTCTATTCTGTGTTTGTGTATTCTGTGTGTGTATTGTGTGTGTGTGTATTCTGTGTGTATGTGTGTGTGTGTATTCTGTGTGTGTGTGTTCTGTGTGTGTATTCTGTGTGTGTTTATTCTGTGTGTGTGTATTCTGTGTATGTGTGTGTGTACTCTGTGTGTGTGTGTATTCTGTGTTTGTGTTTTCTGTGTGTGTATATTCTGTGTGTGTATTCTGTGTGTGTCTTTGTGTGTATTCTGTGTGTGTGTGTATTCTGTGTGTGTGTGTATTGTGTGTGTGTCTATTCTGTGTTTGTGTATTCTGTGTGTGTGTATTGTGTGTGTGTGTATTCTGTGTGTATGTGTGTGTGTGTATTCTGTGTGTGTGTGTTCTGTGTGTGTATTCTGTGTGTGTTTATTCTGTGTGTGTATTCTGTGTATGTGTGTGTGTACTCTGTGTGTGTGTGTATTCTGTGTTTGTGTTTTCTGTGTGTATATATTCTGTGTGTGTATTCTGTGTGTGTCTTTGTGTGTATTCTGTGTGTGTCTTTGTGTGTATTCTGTGTGTGTGTGTGTATTCTGTGTGTGTGTATTGTGTGTGTGTCTATTCTGTGTTTGTGTATTCTGTGTGTGTGTATTGTGTGTGTGTGTATTCTGTGTGTATGTGTGTGTGTGTATTCTGTGTGTGTGTGTTCTGTGTGTGTATTCTGTGTGTGTTTATTCTGTGTGTGTATTCTGTGTATGTGTGTGTGTACTCTGTGTGTGTGTGTATTCTGTGTTTGTGTTTTATGTGTGTGTATATTCTGTGTGTGTATTCTGTGTGTGTCTTTGTGTGTATTCTGTGTGTGTGTTTAGGCATCAGAACGTGGTTCACAGCTACAGGATTCTGCCGGATGAAGATGGAATGCTCGCGGTTCAGGTCACCTACTCACCCACCCACTCACCCACTCACTCCCTCACCCACTCACTCACTCACTCACCCACTCACTCACCCCCACTCA
>NW_026891375.1:2592878-2622878 GCF_015708825.2 Lethenteron reissneri
GATGTGACTGCTGGAGTGTGACGTGGTGAGTTTTACGCGGTGTGGGATGTTGTGACGATGAGAGACACGGAGAATCAAGTAGTTGAACAGGATAAGGGGAAGTCAGGAAGCCCAACCAGGACACTGCAGCGTCTGTGGGACACACGGGGACACGGTGTGACGGGGTGAGTGTGAGGCTTTCTGAGTGTGACGTGGTGAAGTGTGACGCGGTGAGTGTGACGATGAGAGACACGGGGATCACTGTAGTTGAACAGGATCAGGAAGTCCAGGAAGTCCACCAGGAACTGCAGCGTCTGTGGGACACACGGGGACACGGTGGACGTGGTGAGTGTGACGTGCTGAGTGTGACGTGGTGAGTGTGACGCGGTGAGTGTGACGATGAGAGACACGGGGATCACGTAGTGAACAGGATCAGGAAGTCCAGGAAGTCCACCAGGAACTGCAGCGTCTGTGGGACACACGGGGACACGGTGTGACGTGGTGAGTGTGACGTGCTGAGTGTGACGTGGTGAGTGTGACGCGGTGAGTGTGACGATGAGAGACACGGGGATCACGTAGTTTGAACAGGATCAGGAAGTCCAGGAAGTCCACAGGAACTGCAGCGTCTGTGGGACACACGGGGACACGGTGTGACGATGGTGAGTGTGACGTGGTGAGTGTGACGTGGTGAGTGTGACGTGGTGAGTGTGACGCTGGTGAGTGTGACGTAGAGAGACACGGGGATCACGTAGTTGAAGAGGATCAGGAAGTCGAGGAAGTCCACGAGGAACTGCAGAGTCTGTGGGACACACGGGGACACGGTGTGACGTGGTGAGTGTGACGTAGAGCGACACGGGGATCACGTAGTTGAACAGGATCAGGAAGTCCAGGAAGTCCACCAGGAACTGCAGAGTCTGTGGGACACACGGGGACACGGTGTGACGTGGTGAGTGTGACGTAGAGCGACACGGGGATCACGTAGTTGAACAGGATCAGGAAGTCCACCAGGAACTGCAGCGTCTGTGGGACACACGCGGTATGACGTGGTGAGTGTGACGTGGTGAGTGTGACGTAGAGCGACACGGGGATCACATAGTTGAACAGGATCAGGAAGTCGAGGAAGTCCACCAGGAACTGCAGCGTCTGTGGGACACACGCGGTATGACGTGGTGAGTGTGACGTGGTGAGTGTGACGTAGAGCGACACGGGGATCACATAGTTGAACAGGATCGGGAAGTCCAGGAAGTCCACCAGGAACTGCAGCGTCTGTGGGACACACGCGGTATGACGTGCTGAGTGTGACGCTGAGTGTGACGCTGAGTGTGACGCTGGTGAGTGTGACGATGAGAGACACGGGGATCACATAGTTGAACAGGATCGGGAAGTCCAGGAAGTCCACCAGGAACTGCAGCGTCTGTGGGACACACGCAGGTATGACGTGCTGAGTGTGACGCTGAGTGTGACGCTGAGTGTGACGCTGGTGAGTGTGACGATGAGAGACACGGGGATCACGTAGTTGAAGAGGATCAGGAAGTCCAGGAAGTCCACCAGGAACTGCAGAGTCTGTGGGACACACGCGGTATGACGTGCTGAGTGTGACGCTCAGTGTGACGCTGGTGAGTGTAACGATGAGAGACACGGGGATCACGTAGTTGAAGAGGATCAGGAAGTCCAGGAAGTCCACCAGGAACTGCAGCGTCTGTGGGACACACGGGGACACGGTGTGACGTGGTGAGTGTGACGTGGTGAGTGTGACGTAGAGCGACACGGGGATCACGTAGTTGAACAGGATCAGGAAGTCCAGGAAGTCCACGAGGAACTGCAACGTCTGTGGGACACACGCGGTATGACGAGGTGAGTGTGACGTGGTGAGTGTGACGTAGAGCGACACGGGGATCACGTAGTTGAACAGGATCAGGAAGTCCAGAAAGTCCACCAGGAACTGCAGCGTCTGTGGGACACACGCGGTATGACGTGCTGAGTGTGACGTGGTGAGTGTGACGTGGTGAGTGTGACGTGGTGAGTGTGACGTAGAGCGACACGGGGATCACGTAGTTGAACAGGATCAGGAAGTCCAGGAAGTCCACCAGGAACTGCAGCGTCTGTGGGACACACGGGGACACGGTGTGACGTGGTGAGTGTGACGTGGTGAGTGTGACGCGGTGAGTGTGACGATGAGAGACACGGGGATCATGTAGTTGAACAGGATCAGGAAGTCCAGGAAGTCCACCAGGAACTGCAGCGTCTGTGGGACACACGGGGACACGGTGTGACGTGCTGAGTGTGACGTGGTGAGTGTGACGTGCTGAGTGTGACGTGCTGAGTGTGACGTGGTGAGTGTGACGCTGAGTGTGACGTGGTGAGTGTGACGTGGTGAGTGTGACGCTGGTGAGTGTGACGTGGTGAGTGTGACGCGGTGAGTGTGACGTAGAGCGACACGGGGATCACGGAGTTGAAGAGGATCAGGAAGTCCAGAAAGTCCACCAGGAACTGCAGAGTCTGTGGAGGTGAGCACGGTGGGACTTGGCGAGTGTGACGTGGTGAGTGTGACGTGGTGAGTGTGACGTGCTGAGTGTGACGCTGTTGAGTGTGACGATGGTGAGTGTGACGCTGAGTGTGACGTGCTGATTGTGACGTGCTGATTGTGACGTGCTGATTGTGACGAGCCGAGTGTGACGTGCCGAGTGTGACGAGCCGAGTGTGACGAGCCGAGTGTGACGATGCTGAGTGTGACGCGCCGAGTGTGACGCTGCCCTCACCGCGCTGCGCTGGGCGGGTCCCAGCGGCGGTGCCTCGTTGTACCAGGCGCCGGCGCCGCCCCGCCGGGCGTCCATCTGCCACACCGACTTGAGCACAACTCCCAGCAGAGCCTCACACAGCAGCAGGCACAGGTAGACCAGCAGGAACGAGTTCATAGACCTGTACACACACACACACGCGTACACACACACATGTACACACGTACACACACACGTACACACACGTGTACACACGCACGTACACACACACACGTACACACACACGTACACGCACACACACACGTACACACACACACCGACTTGAGCACAACTCCCAGCAGAGCCTCACACAGCAGCAGGACCAGGTAGACCAGCAGGAATGAGTTCATAGACCTGCACACACACGTACACACACACACGCACGTACACACACACGTACACACACGTACACACACACACACGTACACACACACACACACACGTACACACACGTACACACACACACACACACACGTACACACACGTACACACACACACGTACACACACACACGTACACACACGTACACACACACACGTACACACACACACACGTACACACACACACGTACACACACACACACGCACGTACACACGCACGTACACACACGTACACACACACGTACACACACACGTACACACACACACGTACACACACACACGTACACACACACGTACACACACACACACACGCGTCAACACACACACCAACACACACACATATACACACACGTACACACACACGCGTACACACACACACACGTACACACACACACACGTACACACACACGTACACACACACGTACACACACACACGTACACACACACACACACGTACACACACAGCTACACACACGTACACACACACACGTACACACACACACACACGTACACACACACACACACGTACACACACACACACACACGTACACACACACACGTACACACACACACGTACACACACACACACGTACACACACACACGTACACACACACACGTACACACACACACGTACACACACACACACACGTACACACACACACACGTACACACACACACGTACACACACACACACACACACGTACACACACAGCTACACACACACGTACACACACACACACGCACACACACGTACACACACACGTACACACACACACACACGCACACACACACGTACACACACAGCTACACACACGTACACACACACGTACACACACACACGCACACACACACGTACACACACAGCTACACACACACACGTGTACACACGTGGGACTCACACTTCGACGACGGAGCGCTTCTGCGACTTGGAGCGGTAGTTGAGCGCCATCTTGGTCTCCATGCCGGTGTAGACCGCGGCGCCTGCAGCGCACACGCACAAGGTTAGAGGTTAGTGGTTAGTGGTTTGCGGTTAGCGGTTAGAGGTTAGTGGTTAGCGGTTAGAGGTTAGCGGTTAGCGGTTAGCAGTTAGAGGTTAGTGGTTAGCGGTTAGAGGTTAGTGGTTAGCGGTTAGCGGTTAGAGGTTAGTGGTTAGCGGTTAGAGGTTAGTGGTTAGCGGTTAGAGGTTAGTGGTTAGCGGTTAGCGGTTAGAGGTTAGTGGTTAGCGGTTAGAGGTTAGAGGTTAATGGTTAGCGGTTAGAGGTTAGTGGTTAGCGGTTAGCGGTTAGCAGTTAGAGGTTAGTGGTTAGCGGTTAGAGGTTAGTGGTTAGCGGTTAACGGTTAGCGGTTAGTGGTTAGCGGTTAGCGGTTAGAGGTTAGTGGTTAGTGGTTAGCGGATAAAGGTTAGCAGTTGAAGGTTGGCGGTTAAAGGTTAGCGGTTAAGGGTTAGTGGTTGGTGGTTAGTGGTTAGCGGTTAGTGGTTAAAGGTTAGCGGTTAAAGGTCAGCGGTTAGTGGTTAGTGGTTAAAGGTTAGCGGTTAGTGGTTAGCGGTTAGTGGTTAGTGGTGCAGTGTTGAGTCTATGGGCAGTGTTGAGTCTATGGGTAGTGTTAGTCTAAGGTGCAGTGTTGAGTCTATGGTGCAGTGTTGAGTCTATGGTGCAGTGTTGAGTCTATGGTGCAGTGTTGAGTCTATGGTGCAGTGTTGAGTCTATGGTGCAGTGTTGAGTCTATGGTGCAGTGTTGAGTCTATGGTGCAGTGTTGAGTCTATGGTGCAGTGTTGAGTCTATGGGCAGTGTTGAGTCTATGGTGCAGTGTTGAGTCTATGGTGCAGTGTTGAGTCTATGGTGCAGTGTTGAGTCTATGAGCAGTGTTGAGTCTATGGTGCAGTGTTGAGTCTATGGGCAGTGTTGAGTCTATGGGCAGTGTTGAGTCTATGGTGCAGTGTTGAGTCTATGGTGCAGTGTTGAGTCTATGAGCAGTGTTGAGTCTATGAGCAGTGTTGAGTCTATGGTGCAGTGTTGAGTCTATGAGCAGTGTTGAGTCTATGGTGCAGTGTTGAGTCTATGAGCAGTGTTGAGTCTATGGTGCAGTGTTGAGTCTATGGTGCAGTGTTGAGTCTATGGTGCAGTGTTGAGTCTATGGGGCAGTGTTGAGTCTATGGGCTGTGTTGAGTCTATGGTGCAGTGTTGAGTCTGTGGTGCAGTGTTGAGTCTGTGGTGCAGTGTTGAGTCTATGGTGCAGTGTTGAGTCTATGGGTAGTGTTGAGTCTATGGGCAGTGTTGAGTCTATGGGTAGTGTTGAGTCTATGGTGCAGTGTTGAGTCTATGGTGCAGTGTTGAGTCTATGGTGCAGTGTTGAGTCTATGGTGCAGTGTTGAGTCTATGGTGCAGTGTTGAGTCTATGGGGCAGTGTTGAGTCTATGGTGCAGTGTTGAGTCTATGGTGCAGTGCTGAGTCTATGGTGCAGTGTTAAGTCTACGGTGCAGTGTTGAGTCTATGGTGCAGTGTTGAGTCTATGGTGCAGTGTTGAGTCTATGGTGCAGTGTTGAGTCTATGGTGCAGTGTTGAGTCTATGGGGCAGTGTTGAGTCTATGAGGCAGTGTTGAGTCTATGAGTGGCAGTGTTGAATCTATGGGCAGTGCTGAGTCTATGGTGCAGTGTTGAGTCTATGGTGCAGTGCTGAGTCTATGGGCAGTGTTGAGTCTATGGGCAGTGTTGAGTCTATGGGCAGTGTTGAGTCTATGGGCAGTGTTGAGTCTATGGGCAGTGTTGAGTCCATGGTGCAGTGTTGAGTCTATGAGTGGCAGTGTTGAATCTATGGGCAGTGTTGAGTCTATGGGCAGTGTTGAGTCTATGGGCAGTGTTGAGTCTATGGGCAGTGTTGAGTCTATGGTGCAGTGTTGAGTCTATGGGCAGTGTTGAGTCTATGGTGCAGTGTTGAGTCTATGGGCAGTGTTGAGTCTATGGGCAGTGTTGAGTCTATGAGTGGCAGTGTTGAGTCTATGGGCAGTGCTGAGTCTATGGGCAGTGTTGAGTCTATGAGTGGCAGTGTTGAGTCTATGGTGCAGTGTTGATTCTATGGTGCAGTGTTGAGTCTATGGTGCAGTGTTGAGTCTATGAGTGGCAGTGTTGAGTCTATGGTGCAGTGTTGAGTCTATGGTGCAGTGTTGAGTCTATGAGTGGCAGTGTTGAGTCTATGGTGCAGTGTTGAGTCTATGGTGCAGTGTTGAGTCTATGAGTGGCAGTGTTGAGTCTGAGTGGCAGTGTTGAGTCTATGGTGCAGTGTTGAGTCTATGAGTGGCAGTGTTGAGTCTGAGTGGCAGTGTTGAGTCTATGGTGCAGTGTTGAGTCTATGAGTGGCAGTGTTGAGTCTGAGTGGCAGTGTTGAGTCTATGGTGCAGTGTTGATTCTATGAGTGGCAGTGTTGAGTCTGAGTGGCAGTGTTGAGTCTATGGTGCAGTGTTGAGCCTATGGTGCAGTGTTGAGTCTATGGTGCAGTGTTGAGTCTATGAGTGGCAGTGTTGAGTCTGAGTGGCAGTGTTGAGTCTATGGTGCAGTGTTGAGTCTATGGTGCAGTGTTGAGTCTATGAGTGGCAGTGTTGAGTCTATGGTGCAGTGTTGAGTCTATGAGTGGCAGTGTTGAGTCTATGGTGCAGTGTTGAGTCTATGGTGCAGTGTTGAGTCTATGGGCAGTGTTGAGTCTATGAGTAGCAGTGTTGAGTCTATGGTGCAGTGCTGAGTCTACGGTGCCCCCCCCCCCCCACCACCACCACCACCGCCCCCCCACTACTCACCGTAGATGAAGTCGGTGTTCTTGAGCCGGGTTCCACGCAGCAGCAGATTCTCAGGTCCCAGGGCGCTGGAGGTGCGAGAGTTCAACCCTCCGCTCAGCACAAAGGTAAAGGTCTCCCCCCTGATACAGCCTCAACAGAATGTCGGGGCAAGTGCTGTTAGCGAGCACCTACGAAGGCCGGCGCTGGGGGTAGCTAGTGTGTGTCTCTGTGTGTCTCTGTGTGAGACACACAGAGACACACAGAGACACTCACACAGAGACACACAGAGACAGACAGAGACACATACAAAGCCACAGAGACACACAGAGACACTGACACAGAGACACAAAGAGACAGACACATACAAAGACACACAGAGACAGACAGAGACACACAGAGACACAAAGAAACAGACAGAGACACATACAGAGCCACAGATACACACAGAGACACTCACACAGAGACACAAAGAGACAGACACATACAGAAACACACAGAGACAGACACATACAGAGACACACAGAGACAGACAGAGACACACAGAGACACAAAGAGACAGACAGAGACACATACAGAGCCACAGAGACACACAGAGACACTCACACAGAGACACAAAGAGACACTCACACAGAGACACAGAGACAGACAGAGACACATACAGAGCCACAGAGACACACAGAGACACACAGAGACAGACAGAGACACATACAGAGCCACAGAGACACACAGAGACACTCACACAGAGACACACAGAGACAGACAGAGACACACAAAGACACAGACAGAGACACACAGAGACACCGACAGAGACACACAGAGACACGTGGAGACACAGACAGAGACACATACAGAGACACACAGAGAGACACACAGAGAGACACCGACAGAGACACACAGAGACACAGACACACAGAGACAAAGACAGAGACACACACAAAGCTCCCCTGTGTAGCCTCTAACAGGCTGTAGGGGCAAGTGCTGTTAGCGAGCAGCACCCTGTGAAGGCTACCGGCACTGTGGCACACGAGGGGGTGGGTGGCTACCAGCACCACGCCCGGCCGCCTTTGTCTCCCCAGTGGCGATGTTCACTACACACCGCTACACCAGCTACTCGTTTGAGGAGGCTGAGTCGACCTAGGGGAGGGCCCAGGAGCGGGAATCGAACTCGGGGTCGCCGGGTTCGTAGCGCGATGGAATCGGCAAGTCCACTCAGCTCCACGTCCTCCTGTACCACATCACTCCATCTCTTCTCTAGCACGTGCCACCCACTCACCCATCAGCTCCATCTCTTCTCTAGCCCATGCCACCCACTCACCCACCCACTCACCCATCAACTCCATCTCTTCTCTCGCCCGTGCCACCCACTCACCCACTCACTCACACACTCACCCACTCACCCACCCACTCACCCATCAGCTCCATCTCTTCTCCAGCCCGTGCTGTTTAGGCATGCGGTGGCTGGGCATGCGGTGGCTGGGCATGCGGGCTACATGACCCAGCCAACGCAGCCTTGCCTGCCGGAGGAGCTCTACCGATGAGACTTTGCCCAGATCTTTCAAGGATTTGTGAGCTCCTCACACAATCCAGCCTGGTTAAACCCAGGATGGATCGTAGGCAGGCCAGTCTGAATGTTTCTAACCGGTGGTTGGAAACACACTCACTAACACACACTAACACACTAACACACACACACTAACACACACACACTAACACACACACACACTAACACACACACACACTAACACACACACACTAACACACACACTAACACACACACTAACACACACACTCGCTCACTCACTCGGGGACGCTCAGCTCCGATTCCTCCGTGTTGTGGATGGTGATGTGACCTTCAAACCTGAGGGCAAAGGGCAGGGTCAGTCACCTGCCCAGGTCACTGGGTCACATGCACAGGTCAAAAGGTCACATGCACAGGTCAAAAGGTCACATGCCCAGGCCAACAGGTCACATGCACAGGTCAACAGGTCACATGCCCAGGTCAACGGGTCACATGCACAGGTCATTGGGCCACTAAAGCATGACCTCTACTCACGCACAGAGGTCACCGCGCGTGTGTAGAGGTCGTTAGGTCACAGAGGCCATATCAGCTGTACAGGTAACAAGGTTATAGTTTGAGGTCACCAGCTCACCTGTACAGGTCACCAGGTGACCTCTACAGGTCACCAGGTGACCTGTAGAGGTCACCAGCTCACCCATAGAGGTCACCAGGTCACCAGTAGAGGTCACCAGCTCACCCATAGCGGTCACCAGCTCACCCGTAGAGGTCACCAGCTCACCCATAGAGGTCACCAGCTCACCCATAGAGGTCACCATCTCACCTGTAGAGGTCACCAGATCACCCATAGAGGTCACAGGGTCACCAGTAGAGGTCACGAGGTCACCTGTAGAGGTCACCAGCTCACCTGTAGAGGTCGGGCTGTGGCTGGCGACATTCCACGGCGGCGGAGAACCCAGAAAAGTCTTGTGGAGAGCGAACGCGGGGCGAGCGAGCGGGGGCAAAGTACGTCTGTCAACAACAACCACAACAACCACAATCATCACCACCACAACCACAACAACCACCACCACCACCACAACAACCATCACCACCAAACGTACTTTGCCCCCCGCACGCGGGGCGAGCGAGCGGGGGCAAAGTACGTCTGTCAACCACAACCACAACAAACATCACCACCACAACCATCACCACCACAACCATCACCACCACAACCATCACCACCACAACCATCACCACAACCACCATCACCATCATCACGGTAACAAGTACGTCTGTCAACCACCACCACCACTACCATCACCACCATCAAAGACAAAGCTCCCCCGTGTAGCCTCTAACAGACTGCAGGGGCAAGTGCTGTTAGTAGCGAGTAGCAGCAGCACCTATGAAGGTAGACACAGGCAAAGGTCCCCCGTGTAGCCTCTAACAGGCTGTAGGGGCAAGTGCTGTTAGTAGCGAGTAGCAGCAGCACCTATGAAGGTAGACACAGGCAAAGGTCCCCCGTGTAGCCTCTAACAGGCTGTAGGGGCAAGTGCTGTTAGTAGCGAGTAGCAGCAGCACCTATGAAGGTAGACACAGGCAAAGGTCCTCCGTGTAGCCTCTAACAGGCTGTAGGGGCAAGTGCTGTTAGTAGCAGCAGCGCTTATGAAGGCTACCGGCACTGTGGCACACGAGGGGGTGGGTGGCTACCAGCACCACGCCCGGCCGCCTTTGTCTCCCCAGCTACACCAGCTACTCGTTTGAGGCCGAGTGGACCTAGGGGAGATTCAGGGAACGGTTCAGATAATCGTCACTGGCTTTGGCCGTGAGTGGGTGACTGTGTGGGTGAATGTGTGGGTGAGTGAGTGACTGTGTGAGTCACTGGGTGAGTGACTGTGTGGGTGACTGAGTGAGTGACTGTGGGTGACTGTGTGGGTGACTGAGTGGGTGACTGGGTGGGTGACTGCGTGAGTGACTGTAGGTGACTGCGTGGGTGACTGAGTGGGTGACTGTGTGAGTGACTGAGTGGGTGGCTGAGTGGGTGACTGCGTGAGTGACTGTAGGTGACTGCGTGGGTGACTGAGTGGGTGACTGTGTGAGTGACTGAGTGGGTGGCTGAGTGGGTGACTGAGTGAGTGACTGCGTGAGTGACTGTGTGGGTGACTGCGTGAGTGACTGTGGGTGACTGCGTGGGTGACTGAGTGGGTGACTGTGTGAGTGACTGCGTGAGTGACTGAGTGAGTGACTGTGTGGGTGACTGTGTGGGTGACTGCGTGGGTGACTGCGTGGGTGACTGAGTGAGTGACTGTGGGTGACTGCGTGAGTGACTCAATGGGTGACTGGGTGAGTGACTGTGTGGGTGACTGCGTGAGTGACTGTGGGTGACTGCGTGGGTGACTGAGTGGGTGACTGTGTGAGTGACTGCGTGAGTGACTGAGTGGGTGGCTGAGTGGGTGACTGAGTGAGTGACTGTGTGGGTGACTGTGTGGGTGACTGCGTGGGTGACTGAGTGAGTGACTGTGGGTGACTGCGTGAGTGACTCAATGGGTGACTGGGTGAGTGACTGTGTGGGTGACTGGGTGAGTGATGGGTGAGTGACTGTGGGTGACTGCGTGAGTGACTCAATGGGTGACTGGGTGAGTGACTGTGTGGGTGACTGGGTGAGTGACTGTGGGTGACTGCGTGAGTGACTATGGGTGACTGGGTGAGTGACTGCGTGAGTGACTGCGTGAGTGACTGCGTGGGTGACTGGGTGGGTGGTGGGTGACTGTGTGGGTGACTGTATGGGTGACTGAGTGAGTGAGTGACTGGGTGAGTGACTGTGTGAATGACTCTATGGGTGACTCTGTGGGTGACTACGTGAATGACTGCGTGAGTGACTCTGTGGGTGACTGAGTGGGTGACTGTGGGTGACTGTGTGAGTGACTGCGTGGGTGACTGCGTGGGTGACTGCGTGGGTGACTCTATGGGTGACTCTGTGGGTGACTGTGTGAGTGACTGTGTGAGTGACTGAGTGGGTGACTCTATGGGTGACTCTGTGGGTGACTGTGTGAGTGACTGTGTGGGTGAGTGATTGGGTGATTGACTGAGTGAGTGAGTGACTGGGTGATTGACTGAGTGACTGCGTGAGTGACTGAGTGACTCTGTGGGTGACTCTATCGGTGACTCTATGGGTGACTCTATGGGTGACTCTGTGGGTGACTCTGTGGGTGACTCTGTGGGTGACTCAGTGTGTGACTGTGTGGGTGTGTGAGTGACTGAGTGAGTGAGAGACTGCGTGAGTGACTGAGTGGGTGACTCTGTGGGTGACTATGTGGGTGACTATGGGTGACTCTGTGGGTGACTCTGTGGGTGACTCTGTGGGTGACTCTGTGGGTGACTCTGTGGGTGACTGAGTGGGTGACTCTGTGGGTGACTCTGTGGGTGACTGTGTGAGTGACTGAGTGGGTGACTCTGTGGGTGACTCTGTGGGTGACTGCGTGGGTGACCTTGAGGTCGGTCTCGCCGTCCAGGCTCGCCGTGGTGACGAGCGCTCGCCCATCGCTCCAGTTGGATGCGAGCAGCACAAGGTCGCACGGGAACGACTCCTCGCTCCGCACGTACACAATGTCCCCCACCTGCTCCACCACCACCACCACAACAACCAACACCACCACCACTATAACATCAACCACTATCACCACCACCACAACCACTACAACATCAACCACAACCACTACAACATCAACCACTATCACCACCACCACCACCACATCAACAACAACTACCACCACCACCACCACATCAACAACATCATGTGTGTGTGTGTACGTGTGTGTACGTGTACGTGTGTGTACGTGTGTGTGTGTGTGTACGTGTGTGTGTGTACGTGTGTGTGTACGTGTGTGTGTGTACGTGTGTACGTGTGCGTGTACGTGTGTGTGTACGTGTGTACGTGTGCGTGTGTGTGTACGTGTACGTGTGTGTACGTGTGCGTGTGTGTACGTGTGTGTGTGTGTGTACGTGTGTGTGTGTGTGTACGTGTGTGTGTGTGTGTATGTGTACGTGTGTGTATGTGTACGTGTGTGTATGTGTACGTGTGTGTGTGTGTACGTGTGTGTGTGTACGTGTGTGTGTACGTGTGTGTGTGTGTACGTGTGTGTGTGTACGTGTGTGTGTGTACATGTGTGTGCGTGTACTCACACGAACATGCTTGCAGCGCGTGCGCACCAGGTGTCCGCTCTTCACGGTGTAGACGTCTGCGTGGTTCGCTTCCCCGTCGGCGCGGTGGCGCAGCCAGTCCTCGTAGCCCTGCGGGCGCACACACACACACACACATGTACACACACACACACACGTACATGTACACACACACGTATACACACACACACACGTATACACACACACACGTACACACACACACACACACACAGTACACACACACACACACATGTACATGTACACACACACACATGTACATGTACACACACACATGTACACACACACGTACACACACACGCACATACACACACATGCACACACACATGCACACACACATGCACACACACATGCACACACACACATACACACACACACACACGTACACACACACACGTATACACACACACACGTACACACACACACGTATACACACACACACGTACACACACACATGTACATGTACACACACACACGTATACACACACGCGCGTACACACACACACACATGTACACACATATACACACACACACTCACACATGTACACAGACGCACACACATCACACACATACATACACACGTACACACACACTCGCACGCACGTACACTCACCGACACGTTTACACACACACGCGTACACACACGCACTCACACACTCGTGCACGTGTATACACGTACACACACGCACGTACATACACACACACACGTACACACACGTACTCACACACACACACACGCGCATACACGCAAACACGCGCACACACGCGCACACACACACGTATACACAGACACACACGTACACGTATACACTCACACATGTACACACACATACATACACACGTACACACGTATACACACACTGACACACACACTGACAGGGTGTGTGTGTCAGTGTGTGTGGCGTGCGTGTTGCTCAGGGCTCGATGGCCGTGACGGTGATGACGAACCCACACACACACGTACACACACACAGACACACTCACACATGTACACACACACACACGTACACACACACACGTACACACACGCGCACCTGCTTGATGGCCGTGACCGTGATGACGAACACGCGCACACACACACACGTACACGCACACACACACACGTGCACACACACACACGTACACACACACACACGTACACACACACACGTACACACACACACACACACCTGCTTGATGGCCGTGACGGTGATGACGAACACGCACACACACGTTTACACACGTACACACACACGTACACACACACACACCTACACACACACACATGTACACACACGTACACACGTACACACACACACACTCACCTGCTTGATGGCCGTGACCGTGATGACGAACACGCACACACACGTTTACACACGTACACACACACGTACAAACACACACACACACGTACACACACACACGTACACACACACACGTACACACACACACGTACACACTCACCTGCTTGATGGCTGTGACGGTGATGACGAACACACACACACACACACGTACACATACACACGTACACACACACACGTACACACACACGTACACACACACACACACGTACACACACACACACGCACACACACGCGCACCTGCTTGATGGCCGTGACCGTGATGACGAACACACACACGTACACACACACACACGTACACACACACGTACACACACACACGTATACACACACACGTACACACACACACACGTACACACACACACGTACACACACACACACGTACACACACACACACGTACACACACACACACGTACACACACACGCACCTGCTTGATGGCCGTGACGGTGATGACGAAGAGCAGCGGCACTCCGCTCGTCACGGGACTGGTCGGCGTGTCCACGAGCAGCTGCGGTGGAGGGCGCACAAAGACAAAGATCACCCATATAGCCTTAACATACTGTAGGGGCAAGTGCTGTTAGCGAGCACCTATAAAGGCCGGCACGTCGCACGAGGGGGTGGGTGGTCAGCACCACGCCCGACCGCCTTTGTCTCCCCAGTGGCGATGTTTACACACCGCACCAGGTACTCATTTGAGGCTGAGTCGACCTAGGGGAGGCCCAGGACCGGTTCAGATAATCGTCACTGGTGGTGTTGGCCGTGAGCGGGAATCGAACCCGTGTCGCCGGGTTCGTAGCGCAGCGTAGCGGTAACCGCTACACCCACCGCTCCCCACGCACACACACACAGGTACACACACACAGACTCATGGGTACAAAGACAAAGATCCCCCGCGTAGCCTACAACAGACTGTTGTGCCACGGTGGGGAGATGTTGACTACCTCGCCCAGTACGCAGGAGGTCGTGGGTCCGATCGCACCACCAACCACACCTGCTGAATATTTGTGTGTGGCTAGGAGATGTTGACTACCTCGCCCGGTACGCAGGAGGTCGTGGGTCCGATCGCAACACCAACCACACCTGCTGTATATTTGCGTGTGGCTAGGAGATGTTGACTACCTCGCCCGGTACGCAGGAGGTCGTGGGTCAGATCGCGACCCTGACATCGCCTGCTGTATATTTGTGTGTGGCTAGGAGATGTTGACTACCTCGCCAGGTACGCAGGAGGTCGTGGGTCCGATCGCGACCCTGACATTGCCTGCTGTATATTTGTGTGTGGCTAGGAGACGTTGACTACCTCGCCCGGTACGCAGGAGGTCGTGGGTCCGATCGCGACCCTGACATCGCCTGCTGTATCATCGTCATCATCATCCTCACGCGGAAATATACGGGTTGACGTTGATTCTAAATGTGGATGCAAAAACCGAGGACGCGGAGACAAAATCCACGTGACCACGGGGACAGAGAACACGGGGAGAGAGACGAGAGAGGATCGAACCCACGACCACCTGCCCACCAGGCGAGGTCGTCAACATCCACCTAGCCACCATGATGATGAGAGACACACAAACTCCACATATACAGCAGCAGGGATGGAACCCACGACCTCCTGGAGACCAGGCGAGGTAGTCAACATCTCCTAGCCACCGTGATGATGAGAGAGACACGCAAACTCCAAATATACAGCAGCAGCAGGCATCGTCAGGGTCGGGGTCGAACCCACGACCTCCTGTAGACCAGGCGAGGTAGTTAACATCTCCTAGCCACCGTGATGATGATGAGAGACGCAGACTCCACAAATATACAGCAGCAGGGATAGAACCCACGATCTCCTGCACACCAGGCGAGGTAGTCAACATCTCCTAGCCACCGTGATGATGATAAGAGACACCACAAACTCCACATATACAGCAGCAGCAGGCTTCGTCAGAGTCGGGGTCAAACCCACGACCTCCTGCACACCAAGCGAGGTCGTCAACATCCACCTAGCCACCGTGATGATGATGAGGGAGAGACGCAGACTCCACATATACAGCAGCAGCAGGCGTCAGGGTCGGGGTTGAACCCACGACCTCCTGTAGACCAGGCGAGGTAGTCAACATCTCCTAGCCACCGTGGTGATGATGATGATGATGAGAGAGACGCAGACTCCAAATATACAGCAGCAGCAGCAGGCATCGCCAGTGTCGGGATCGAACCCACGACCTCCTGTATACCAGGCGAGGTAGTCAACATCTCCTAGCCACGGTGGGGGCGAGCGAACGGAGGTAGCAGAGGGAGCGGGGGTTTGTCCCGACCGACGCGGGCGGGCGGCGGGTGGCGGGCAGGAGAACACTCGCCTGGATGAGGAAGACCATGAGGAAGTAGAGGTTCGCGATTCGTCGGAACTGCTCAAACAGATTCTTCGGGATGAAGTTCCACAGCGTGTACTGCAAGGCCAAGGGGGGTGGGGGGGTGGGGGGGTGGGGGGGGTGGGGGTGGGGGGTGGGGGAGGGGGCACAGGCAGCCGAGACAGGCTTCAGGGCAGAGGTCGCAACCGGGTACCCGGTACCCGTACCCTACCCGATACCCTACCCTACCCGATACCCGTACCCAATACCTGTACCCTACCCGATACCCGGCTACCCGTACCCAATACCCGTACCCTACCCGATACCCGTACCCAATACCCGTACCCTACCCGGCACCCGTACCCGGTACCCGTACCCTACCCGATACCCGGCTACCCGATACCCGTACCCTACCCGATACCCGTACCCTACCCGACACCCGTACCCTACCCGATACCCGTACCCTACCCGATACCCGTACCCTACCCGGTACCCGTACCCTACTCGATACCCGATCCCTACCTGATACCCGTACCCTACCCGATACCCTACCCGATACCCGTACCCTACCCGATACCCGTACCCTACCCGATACCCGTCCCCTACCCGATACCCGGCTACCCGCACCCGATACCCGTACCCTACCTGACACCCGTACCCTACCCGATACCCGGTACCCGGCCGGGTACGGGTACGGGTAGACCGTGAGTCACCTGTGAGTCACCGTTTGTCACTCGTTTCCCAACGTCTTGTCTCTTCTCACAATTCAAGTTCCTAGAATCAACCCACCCACGCCTGCAACGTGGCTTCATCCCAAACGGTGACTCACCAGTGACTCACGGCCTACCCGTACCCAGCTGGGTACGGGTAGCCGGGTACGAGTAGGGTACGGGTATCGGGTACCCGGTTGCGACCTCTGCCACCCGCCCCTCCCACGGTAGAGGTGCCACCTAGCCTGGTACGGGCGCCGCGGGTCACCGGCAATCACCTTGGACGAGGTGATGGTGTTGTCGCGGTACGAGTGCTGCACGTACGGTCCCGGCGGGAAGCCATCGCCCACGTGGATGGAGCGGAGGTCGACCTGTGGAACGGATCTTCTCAGCCCCTGTGGACACACGGGGGGAGAAGGGTAGGGGTGCGCATTGCTCTTTGGTTCTATCGGTAAAGTCACGCAGAGAGAGAAAGTATGAAACTTCTCGGCTCTTTCGGTAAAGTCACGTAGAAAGGACATAGTAAAATAATAAAAATAAAACATAATAAAATATTATGCAGGGATTCATCTTCTCGGTTCTTTCGGTAAAGTCATGTAGAAGGTAAATAATAAAATAATAAAAATAAAACATAATAAAATGCAATTCTCACGACGTTTCGGCCACAACGCAAGCAGCCGTCCTCGGGTGAAGAACAGGTCTGTCGGAAAGACAGCGTCTGAATGAACAGGTCTGTCGGAAAGACAGCGTCTGAATGAACAGGTCTGTCGGAAAGACAGCGTCTGAATGAACAGGTCTGTCGGAAAGACAGCGTCTGAATGAACAGGTCTGTTGGAAAGACAGCGTCTGAATGAACAGGTCTGTCGGAAAGACAGCGTCTGAATGAACAGGTCTGTCGGAAAGACAGCGTCTGAATGAACAGGTCTGTCGGAAAGACAGCGTCTGAATGAACAGGTCTGTCGGAAAGACAGCGTCTGAATGAACAGGTCTGTCGGAAAGACAGCGTCTGAATGAACAGGTCTGTCGGAAAGACAGCGTCTGAAAGAACAGGTCTGTCGGAAAGACAGCGTCTGAAAGAACAGGTCTGTCGGAAAGACAGCGTCTGAATGAACAGGTCTGTCAGAAAGACAGCGTCTGAATGAACAGGTCTGTCGGAAAGACAGCGTCTGAATGAACAGGTCTGTCGGAAAGACAGCGTCTGAATGAACAGGTCTGTCGGAAAGACAGCGTCTGAATGAACAGGTCTGTCGGAAAGACAGCGTCTGAATGAACAGGTCTGTCGGAACCTAGTTACAGCGTCTGAATGAACAGGTCTGTCGGAAAGACAGCGTCTGAATGAACAGGTCTGTCGGAAAGACAGCGTCTGAATGAACAGGTCTGTCGGAAAGACAGCGTCTGAATGAACAGGTCTGTCGGAAAGACAGCGTCTGAATGAACAGGTCTGTCGGAAAGACAGCGTCTGAATGAACAGGTCTGTCGGAAAGACAGCGTCTGAAAGAACAGGTCTGTCGGAAAGACAGCGTCTGAAAGAACAGGTCTGTCGGAAAGACAGCGTCTGAAAGAACAGGTCTGTCGGAAAGACAGCGTCTGAATGAACAGGTCTGTCGGAAAGACAGCGTCTGAATGAACAGGTCTGTCGGAAAGACAGCGTCTGAATGAACAGGTCTGTCGGAAAGACAGCGTCTGAATGAACAGGTCTGTCGGAAAGACAGCGTCTGAATGAACAGGTCTGTCGGAAAGACAGCGTCTGAAAGAACAGGTCTGTCGGAAAGACAGCGTCTGAAAGAACCGGTCTGTCGGAAAGACAGCGTCTGAATGAACAGGTCTGTCGGAAAGACAGCGTCTGAATGAACAGGTCTGTCGGAAAGACAGCGTCTCAAAGAACAGGTCTGTCGGACAGACAGCGTCTCAAAGAACAGGTCTGTCGGACAGACAGCGTCTGAATGAACACCACCAGGCTTGGAGCGTATATTCAAGGTGTTCTTCCCCCTCCAACCCTTAAATATACACTCCAAGCCTGGGGTGTTTCATTCAAGGAGTTGTTAAAGGATTTGAAAGAGTTGCTCAAGGAGTTGTTAAAGGGTTTGTTCAAGGAGTTGCTCAAGGGTTTGTTAAAGGATTTGTAAGAGGAGTTAAAGGGTTTGTTAAAGGAGTTGTTAAAGGATTTGTTAAAGGATTTGTAAGAGTTTTTCAAGGAGTTGTTAAAGGGTTTGTTCAAGGAGTTGTTAAATGAGTTGTAAGAGGAGTTGTAAGAGGAGTTAAAGGGTTTGTTAAAGGATTTGTTATAGGTTTAGAGGAGTTGTTAGATGAATGGTTAGATGAGTTGTTAGATGAGTTGCAAGATGAGTTGCAAGATGAGTTGCAAGATGAATGGTTAGATGAATGGTTAGATGAATGGCTAGATGAATGGTTAGATGAATGGTTAGATGAATGGTTAGATGAATGGTTAGATGAATTGTTAGATGAATGGTTACATGAATGGTTAGATGAATGGTTAGATGAATGGTTAGATGAATGGTTAGATGAATGGTGAAATGAGTTGTTAGATGAGTTGTTAAATGAGTTGTAAGATGAATGGTTAGATGAATGGTTAGATGAGTTGTTAAATGAGTTGTTAGATGAGTTCCAAGATGAACGGTTAGATGAGTTCATATTCTTGGTTCTTTCGGTAAAGTCACGTAGAAGGGATATAATAAAATAATAAAACATAATAAGATACAATTCTCACGACGTTTCGGCCACAACGCAAGCAGCCACCCTCAGGTGAAGAACAGGGCTATCGGAAAGACAGCGTCCTAATGAGGACGCTGTCTTTACGACAGCCCTGTTCTTCGTCAGAATTTTATCTTATCATGTTTTATTTTCATTATTTAATGTTGAATTTTTATTATTTTATTATTTCCCTTCTGCGTGACTTTACCGAAAGAACCAAGAATATGAATCCATGCAGTCACGAAAGCTTTAAATCGAAAAAAAAGGCTAGATGAAGTTGTTGAGTTACCCGAGTTGTTAAACGAGTGGCTAAATGGTTCGTTAAATGACTTATTAGATTACTTAAAAGAGTTGTTAAAAATAAACTAAAACTCAACATCAACACCGGTCGTAGGCCGCGGCCTAGTAGCACCGCCACGCATCCTCGGCCTTGCCTAATGGCCCCGCGGGATTCGCGTGCGACGTGCCGGCAGGAGCCTAGCTAGTCAAGCCGGGGGGGCTGGTGGGTGTCGTCCCGTACCAGAATGGCGAGGATTCGCTCCAGCATGACCAGCGATGCTCGTGCATAACGAGACGAGAGACGCGCTGAGGCACCGAGAGGAGGGAGACGGCGGCGGCGGCGGTGAGGAAGGCGACGAGACGGTGACGAGACGGCGGCCGCGGGGAGAACCTCCTGCTAAGACGGCGGCCAAGACACCCGAGTGACGCTTCCGGGTACGGGGGGTGGAGGTGGGGGGCGGGGGGGGGTCACCGAACCCCTGACTCCGCCCACAACCCCCTACCCCACCCCGCAAACTCCCCTGACTCCGCCCACAACCCCCTACCCCACCCCGCAAACCCCCCTGACTCCGCCCACAACCACCTACCCCACCCCGCAAACTCCCCTGACTCCGCCCACAACCCCCTACCCCACCCCGCAACCCCCCCCTACCCCACCCACCACCCCCTACCCCACCCACTCCCCCTACCCCACCCTCACCCCCTACCCCACCCTCACCCCCTACCCCACACCGCAAACCCCCCCTACCCCACCCTCACCCCTCTACCCCACCCACACCCCCTACCCCACCCTCACCCCCTACCCCACCCTCACCCCCTACCCCACCCCGCAAAACCCCCCCGACCCCACCTCCTACCACACCCCCTGACCCCACCCACACCCCCTACCCCACCCACCACCCCCTACCCACCCACCACCCCTACCCCACAAACCCCCCTGACCTCACCCACATCCCCTACCCCACCCCTGGCCCCACCCACACCCCCTACCCCACCCTCACCCCCTACCCCACCCTCACCCCCTACCCCACCCCGCAAACCCCCCTGACCTCACCCACACCCCCTACCCCACCCCTGACCCCACCCTCACCCCCTACCCCACCCCGCAAACCCCCCCTTCGACCCCCCCAACCCCCCGCCACCCAAATCCGCCCCCAAAACCACCCTTAATGCATGGGAGGGGCTAGTGGCTACTGGGTGAGGCTAGTGGTTGAGTGTGAGTGACTAGTGGGTACTGGGTGAGGCGAGTGGATATTCTTTGGGTCTTTCGGTAAATCGCCGTAGATAGGTAGAAAGAAAACAAAATAACAGAAAAACCACGACGTTTCGCTCACAACACAAGTGATCGTCATCAGAATATGAATTCCTGCAGCCCGCCATCGACCCGCCGCACGTCCCACCGGAACCAACGAGGCGGAGATCGCGCCTCATCGTCATCGGCTTTTATTTGATAAATACGGAGCGTTTACAGCGCGGGGTGACATGACGCGCACAGCGTACGGGCGACACGGCCGAAAGGGGGGGGGGGAGGGCCCCCCAAAGAGTTCAGGCCACGAGTTCGACCCTCGCCCCGGGGGTTCGACTCCCTACCCGGGCAACAGAGGTCGCAACCGGGTACCCGATACCCGTACCCTACCCGATACCCGGCGACCCGGCTACCCGGCCAGGTACGGGTAGGCCGTGAGTCACTGGCGAGTCACCGTTTGTCACTCATTTCCCAACGTCTTGTCTCCTCACAATTCAAGTGCCTAGAATCAACCCACCCGCGCCTGCAACATGGCTTCATCCCAGAGGTCGCAATCGGGTACCCGTACCCTACCCATACCCTACCCGATACCCGGCCGGGTATGGGTAGCCGGGTATCGGGTAGGGTACGGGTACGGCCGGGTACGGGTACCCGTTTGCGACCCTGGTGCGGCCGGGTATGGGAACGGTTAAGGAATCAAAACCCGTTTGCGACCTCTGCCGGGCAAGCTTTCTATGGGAAGCTGTTGTAGCACACACAATGGGCAAGCAAGTACAAGACCACGGGGCTGGTAGATTGCTACAGTAATCTCCTCCCCACCACCACCACCACCACCGCCGCCACTTTGCACAAGCGTGGACATCACATCTGCGCCTCTGCGTAAGGAACGAAAACAGGTGGGAGGGTTTCATCTTCTTGGTTCTTTCGGTAAAGTCGTCACGTAGAAGGGAAGTAGTAAAATAATAAAAATAAAACATAATAAAATACAATTCTCACGACGTTTCGGCTACAACGCAAGCAGCCATCTTTCGTTGTAGCCAAAACGCCGCGAAAATTATTTTATTATATTTTTATTATTTTATTATTTCCCTTCTACGTGATGACTTTACCGAAAGACACAAGAAGATGAAGCCCTGCAGTCACGAAAGCTTTAAATCGAGGTGGAGGGTTTCTCCACGAATGTGGGCGTCGCCTGATGAAGCTGGTGGCTGTGACGACTGGTGAAATGTCACAGAACTCGGATTGCAAACGTTGTGGCTTGTGCCGTGTGACGTGCCGTGTGCCGTGTGCGGTGTGCCGTGTGCGGTGTGACGTGACGTGTGCGGTGTGCGGAGTGCCGTGTGCCGAGTGCAGTGGGTGGGTGGGTAGGTGGGCGGGTAGGCGGGTGTGTGGTGGGTGGGTGGGTGGGCGGGTGGGTAGGTGTGTGGGTGTGCGGTGGGTGGGTGGGCGGGTGGGTAGGTGTGTGGGTGTGCGGGCGAGTGGGCGAGTGGGCGAGGTGTGTGGGTGGGTGGGCGAGGTGTGCGGGTGGGCGTGTGTGTTGACCCCGTGGGTTCTTCGCAGCCTCGGCCCTCGTCAGTCGAGCACCCTGCGGGCACCTCGCGCCACCTCGACGCGCGTCAACGCCTCGTCCCACTGCACAAACTGACGCGACAGCAGCAGCAGCTGCTCGGGGGGGGGGGCACAGGGCAGCACAGGGCAGCACAGGGCAGCACAGGGCAGCACAGGGCAGCAACGGTTGTAGTGCGGGTGGGCAGCAGAAAGGCACCACGGGAGCATGGTGGGACGAGGGGGGGGGGCACATGGGCAGTATAGGGCAGAGGTCGCAACCGGGTACCCGATACCTGTACCCTACCCGATACCCGGCCGGGTACGGGTAGGCCGTGAGTCACTGGTGAGTCACCGTTTGTCACTCATTTCCCAACGTCTTGTCTCTTCTCACAATTCAAGTGCCTAGACTCAACCCACCCGCGCCTGCAACATGGCTTCATCCCAGAGGTCGCAATCGGGTACCCGATACCCGTACCCTACCCGTACCCGGCCGGGTACGGGTAGGCCGTGAGTCACCGGTGAGTAACCATTTGTCACTCATTTCGGGTAGGGTACGGGTATCCGTTTGCGACCCTGGTGCGGCCGGGTACGGGTACGGGTAAGGAATCAAAACCCGTTTGCGACCTCTGGTATAGGGGTGCCATGAAGGCATTCATTCTAGATTTGAAGCTTTCGTGACTGCCAAGGATTCATAGTCCGAGGTTTTTTCGGTAAAGTCACGTGGGTAAAATTTTTAAATTAATAAAAGTAAAATAAAAATAAAATAAATGTAACTTTTATTCATTTTAAATTTTTAACCTACGTGACTTTACCGAAAAAACCTAAGATTATTGTGTCTGCCTCCGTGGCTTTGCTGAAACAAACCAAAAAATAGCGGTGGTGAAATAATAATCAAATAAAATGATTATAATAAATAATAATAACTAAATCAATCAGTGTGGGCGCAGTGTAGGGGCAGTGTAGGGGCAGAGTAGGGGCAGAGTAGGGGCAGAGTAGGGGCAGTGTGGGGGCAGTGTGGGGGCAGTGTGGGGGCAGTGTAGGGGCAGTGTGGGGGCAGTGTGGGGCCAGTGTAGGGGCAGTGTAGGGGCAGTGTAGGGGCAGTGTAGGGGCAGTGTGGGGGCCAGTGTAGGGGCAGTGTGGGGGCAGTGTAGGGGCAGTGTAGGGGCAGTGTAGGGGCAGTGTAGGGGCAGTGTGGGGGCAGTGTGGGGCAGTGTAGGGGCAGTGTGGGGGCAGTGTGGGGGCCAGTGTAGGGGCAGTGTGGGGGCAGTGTAGGGGCAGTGTAGGGGCAGTGTGGGGGCAGTGTGGGGGCAGTGTGGGGGCAGTGTGGGGGCAGTGTGGGGCCAGTGTAGGGGCAGTGTAGGGGCAGTATAGGGGCAGTGTGGGGCCAGTGTAGGGGCAGTGTGGGGCCAGTGTAGGGGCAGTGTGGGGGCAGTGTAGGGGCAGTGTGTGGGCAGTGTAGGGGCAGTGTAGGGGCAGTGTGGGGCCAGTGTAGGGGCAGTGTGGGGCCAGTGTAGGGGCAGTGTGGGGCCAGTGTAGGGGCAGTGTGGGGGCAGTGTGGGGGCAGTGTGGGGCCAGTGTAGGGGCAGTGTGGGGGCAGTGTAGGGGCAGTGTGTGGGCAGTGTGTGGGCAGTGTAGGGGCAGTGTGGGGGCAGTGTGGGGGCAGTGTAGGGGCAGTGTAGGGGCAGTGTAGGGGCAGTGTAGGGGCAGTGTAGGGGCAGTGTGGGGGCAGTGTGGGGGCAGTGTGGGGGCAGTGTAGGGGCAGTGTGGGGGCAGTGTAGGGGCAGTGTAGGGGCAGTGTAGGGGCAGTATGGGGGCAGTGTGGGGGCAGTGTAGGGGCAGTGTAGGGGCAGTGAAGGGGCAGTGTAGGGGCAGTGTAGGGGCAGAGTAGGGGCAGTGAAGGGGCAGTGTAGGGGCAGTATGGGGGCAGTGTAGGGGCAGTGTAGGGGCAGTGTAGGGGCAGTGTGTGGGCAGTGTGTGGGCAGTGTGGGGGTAGTGTAGGGACAGTGTAGGGGCAGTGTAGGGGCAGTGTAAGGGCAGTGTAAGGGCAGTGTAGGGGCAGTGTAGGGGCAGTGTAGGGGCAGTGTGGGGGCAGTGTAGGGGCAGTGTAGGGGCAGTGTAGGGGCAGTGTAAGGGCAGTGTAAGGGCAGTGTAGGGGCAGTGTAAGGGCAGTGTAAGGACAGTGTAGGGGCAGTGTAGGGGCAGTGTGGGGCAGTGTGGGGCAGTGTAGGGGGCAGTGTAGGGGGCAGTGTGGGGGCAGTGTAGGGGGCAGTGTAGGGGCAGTGTGGGGGCAGTGTGGGGGCAGTGTGGGGGCAGTGTGGGGGCAGTGTAGGGGCAGTATGGGGGCAGTGTAGGGGCAGTGTGGGGGCAGTGTAGGGGCAGTATGGGGGCAGTGTAGGGGCAGTGTAGGGGCAGTGTAGGGGCAGTGTAAGGGCAGTGTAAGGGCAGTGTAGGGGCAGTGTAAGGGCAGTGTAGGGGCAGTGTGGGGGCAGTGTAGGGGCAGTATCGGGGCAATATAGGGGCAGTATGGGGGCAGTGTAAGGACAGTGTAGGGGCAGTGTGGGAGCAGTGTGGGGGCAGTGTAGGGGCAGTGTGGGGGCAGTGTAGGGGCAGTGTAGGGGCAGTGTGGGAGCAGTGTGGGGGCAGTGTAGGGGCAGTGTAGGGGCAGTGTAGGGGCAGTGTGGGGGCAGTGTAGGGGCAGTGTAGGGGCAGTGTGGGGGCAGTGTAGGGGCAGTGTGGGGGCAGTGTAGGGGCAGTGTGGGGGCAGTGTAGGGGGCAGAGTAGGGGCAGTGTAGGGGCAGTGTAAGGACAGTGTAGGGGCAGTGTAGGGGCAGTGTAGGGCAGTGTGGGGGCAGTGTGGGGGCAGTGTAGGGGCAGTGTGGGGGCAGTGTAGGGGCAGTGTAGGGGCAGTGTGGGGGCAGTGTGGGGGCAGTGTGGGGGCAGTGTAGGGGGCAGTGTAGGGGCAGTGTGGGGGCAGTGTGGGGGCAGTGTAGGGGCAGTGTAGGGGCAGTGTGGGGGCAGTGTGGGGGCAGTGTGGGGGCAGTGTGGGGGCAGTGTAGGGGCAGTGTGGGGGCAGTGTGGGGGCAGTGTGGGGGCAGTGTGGGGGCAGTGTGGGGGCAGTGTAGGGGCAGTGTGGGGGCAGTGTAGGGGCAGTGTAGGGGCAGTGTGGGGGCAGTGTGGGGGCAGTGTGGGGGCAGTGTAGGGGGCAGTGTGGGCAGTGTGGGGCAGTGTGGGGCAGTGTGGGGGCAGTGTGGGGGCAGTGTGGGGGCAGTGTGGGGGCAGTGTAGGGGCAGTGTGGGGCAGTGTAGGGGCAGTGTAGGGGCAGTGTGGGGGCAGTGTAGGGGCAGTGTAGGGGCAGTGTGGGGGCAGTGTGGGGGCAGTGTGGGGGCAGTGTGGGGGCAGTGTAGGGGCAGTGTGGGGGCAGTGTAGGGGCAGTGTGGGGGCAGTGCGGGGGCAGTGCGGGGGCAGTGTGGGGGCAGTGTAGGGGCAGTGTAGGGGCAGTGTGGGGGCAGTGTGGGGGCAGTGTAGGGGCAGTGTGGGGGCAGTGTGTGGGCAGTGTGGGCGCAGTGTGGGGCCAGTGTAGGGGCAGTGTAGGGGCAGTGTGGGGGCAGTGTGGGGCCAGTGTAGGGGCAGTGTGGGGGCAGTGTAGGGGCAGTGTAGGGGCAGTGTAGGGGCAGTGTGGGGGCAGTGTAGGGGCAGTGTAGGGGCAGTGTAGGGGCAGTGTGGGGGCAGTGTAGGGGCAGTGTAGGGGCAGTGTAGGGGCAGTGTAGGGGCAGCATGAGGGCAGTGTAGGGGCAGTGTGGGAGCAGTGTGAGGGCAGTGTAGGGGCAGTGTAGGGGCAGTGTGGGGGCAGTGTGGGGCAGTGTAGGGGCAGTGTAGGGGCAGTGTGGGGGCAGTGTGGGGGCAGTGTGGGGGCAGTGTAGGGGCAGTGTGGGGGCAGTGTAGGGGCAGTGTAGGGGCAGTGTAGGGGCAGTGTAAGGACAGTGTAGGGGCAGTGTGGGGGCAGTGTGGGGGCAGTGTGGGGGCAGTGTAGGGGCAGTGTGGGGGCAGTGTAGGGGCAGTGTAGGGGCAGTGTGGGGGCAGTGTGGGGGCAGTGTGGGGGCAGTGTAGGGGCAGTGTAGGGGCAGTGTGGGGGCAGTGTGGGGGCAGTGTAGGGGCAGTGTGGGGGCAGTGTGGGGGCAGTGTAGGGGCAGTGTGGGGGCAGTGTGGGGGCAGTGTAGGGGCAGTGTGGGGCAGTGTGGGGGCAGTGTGGGGGCAGTGTGGGGGCAGTGTGGGGGCAGTGTAGGGGCAGTGTAGGGGCAGTGTGGGGGCAGTGTAGGGGCAGTGTGGGGGCAGTGTGGGGGCAGTGTGGGGGCAGTGTGGGGGCAGTGTAGGGGCAGTGTGGGGGCAGTGTAGGGGCAGTGTAGGGGAAGTGTGGGGGCAGTGTAGGGGCAGTGTAGGGGCAGTGTGGGGGCAGTGTGGGGGCAGTGTAGGGGCAGTGTGGGGGCAGTGTAGGGGCAATGTGGGGGCAGTGTAGGGGCAGTGTGGGGGCAGTGTAGGGGCAGTGTGTGGGCAGTGTGTGGGCAGTGTAGGGGCAGTGTAGGGGCAGTGTGGGGGCAGTATGGGGGCAGTGTGGGGGCAGTGTAGGGGCAGTGTGGGGGCAGTGTAGGGGCAGTGTAGGGGCAGTGTAGGGGCAGTATGGGGGCAGTATGGGGGCAGTGTAGGGGCAGTGTAGGGGCAGTGAAGGGGCAGTGTAGGGGCAGTGTAGGGGCAGAGTAGGGGCAGTGTAGGGGCAGTGAAGGGGCAGTGTAGGGGCAGTGTAGGGCAGTGTAGGGGCAGCGTAGGGGCAGTGTAAGGGCAGTGTGGGGGCAGTATGGGGGCAGTGTAGGGGCAGTGTAGGGGCAGTGTAAGGGCAGTGTAAGGGCAGTGTAGGGGCAGTGTAAGGGCAGTGTAGGGGCAGTGTAGGGGCAGTGTAAGGGCAGTGTAAGGACAGTGTAGGGGCAGTGTAGGGGCAGTGTAGGGGCAGTGTAAGGGCAGTGTAAGGGCAGTGTAGGGGCAGTGTAAGGGCAGTGTAGGGGCAGTGTAGGGGCAGTGTAAGGGCAGTGTAGGGGCAGTGTAAGGGCAGTGTAGGGGCAGTGTAGGGGCAGTGTAGGGGCAGTGTAAGGGCAGTGTAAGGGCAGTGTAGGGGCAGTGTAGGGGCAGTGTAGGGGCAGTGTAAGGGCAGTGTAAGGACAGTGTAGGGGCAGTGTGGGGGCAGTGTGGGGGCAGTGTGGGGGCAGTGTGGGGCAGTGTAGGGGCAGTGTAGGGGCAGTGTGGGGGCAGTGTGGGGGCAGTGTAGGGGCAGTATGGGGGCAGTGTAGGGGCAGTGTAGGGGCAGTGTAAGGGCAGTGTAAGGGCAGTGTAGGGGCAGTGTAAGGGCAGTGTAGGGGCAGTGTAGGGGCAGTGTAGGGGCAGTGTAAGGGCAGTGTAGGGACAGTGTAGGGGCAGTGTGGGGGCAGTGTGGGGGCAGTGTGGGGGCAGTGTGGGGGCAGTGTGGGGGCAGTGTAGGGGCAGTGTGGGAGCAGTGTGGGGGCAGTGTGGGGGCAGTGTGGGGGCAGTGTGGGGGCAGTGTGGGGGCAGTGTAGGGGCAGTGTGTGGGCAGTGTGTGGGCAGTGTAGGGGCAGTGTGGGGGCAGTGTAGGGGCAGTGTGGGGGCAGTGTAGGGGCAGTGTAGGGGCAGTGTAGGGGCAGTATGGAGGCAGTATGGGGGCAGTGTAGGGGCAGTGTAGGGGCAGTGGAGGGGCAGTGTAGGGGCAGAGTAGGGGCAGTGTAGGGGCAGTGAAGGGGCAGTGTAGGGGCAGTATGGGGGCAGTGTAGGGGCAGTGTAGGGGCAGTGTAGGGGCAGTGTAAGGGCAGTGTAGGGGTAGTGTGGGGGCAGTGTAGGGGCAGTGTGGGGCAGTGTGGGGGCAGTGTGGGGGCAGTGTAGGGGCAGTGTAGGGGCAGTGTGGGGGCAGTGTGGGGGCAGTGTGGGGGCAGTGTAGGGGCAGTGTAGGGGCAGTGTAGGGGCAGTGTAAGGGCAGTGTAGGGGCAGTGTAGGGGTAGTGTGGGGGCAGTGTAGGGGCAGTGTGGGGGCAGTGTGGGGGCAGTGTGGGGGCAGTGTAGGGGCAGTGTGGGGGCAGTGTGGGGGCAGTGTGTGGGCAGTGTGGGGGCAGTGTGGGGGCAGTGTAGGGGCAGTGTGGGGGCAGTGTGTGGGCAGTGTGGGGGCAGTGTAGGGGCAGTGTAGGGGCAGTGTAGGGGCAGTGTGGGGGCAGTGTGGGGGCAGTGTGGGGGCAGTGTGGGGGCAGTGTGGGGGCAGTGTGGGGGCAGTGTAGGGGCAGTGTGGGGGTAGTGTAGGGGCAGTGTGGGGGCAGTGTAGGGGCAGTATGGGGGCAGTGTAGGGGCAGTGTAGGGGCAGTGTAGGGGCAGTGTAAGGGCAGTGTAGGGGCAGTGTAAGGGCAGTGTAAGGGCAGTGTAGGGGCAGTATCGGGGCAATATAGGGGCAGTATGGGGGCAGTGTAAGGACAGTGTAGGGGCAGTGTAGGGGCAGTGTGGGGGCAGTGTGGGGGCAGTGTAGGGGCAGTGTGGGGGCAGTGTGGGGGCAGTGTAGGGGCAGTGTAGGGGCAGTGTAGGGGCAGTGTGGGGGCAGTGTGGGGGCAGTGTAGGGGCAGTGTAGGGGCAGTGTAGGGGCAGTGTAAGGACAGTGTAGGGGCAGTGTAGGGGCAGTGTGGGGGCAGTGTGGGGGCAGTGTGGGGGCAGTGTGGGGGCAGTGTGGGGGCAGTGTGGGGGCAGTGTGGGGGCAGTGTGGGGGCAGTGTGGGGGCAGTGTGGGGGCAGTGTGGGGGCAGTGTAGGGGCAGTGTAGGGGCAGTGTGGGGGCAGTGTAGGGGCAGTGTGGGGGCAGTGTGGGGGCAGTGTGGGGGCAGTGTGGGGGCAGTGTAGGGGCAGTGTGGGGGCAGTGTGGGGGCAGTGTAGGGGCAGTGTGGGGGCAGTGTGGGGGCAGTGTGGGGGCAGTGTAGGGGCAGTGTGGGGGCAGTGTAGGGGCAGTGTGGGGGCAGTGTGGGGGCAGTGTAGGGGCAGTGTGGGGGCAGTGTGGGGGCAGTGTAGGGGCAGTGTAGGGGCAGTGTGGGGGCAGTGTGGGGGCAGTGTAGGGGCAGTGTGGGGGCAGTGTAGGGGCAGTGTAGGGGCAGTGTGGGGGCAGTGTGGGGGCAGTGTAGGGGCAGTGTAGGGGCAGTGTAGGGGCA
>NW_026891375.1:2627878-2652878 GCF_015708825.2 Lethenteron reissneri
CCCCCGTGTAGCCTCAACAGACTGCTGGGGCAAGTGCTGCTAGTAGCGAGTAGCAGCAGCGCCTATGAAGGTAGACACAGACAAAGATCCCCCGTGTAGCCTGTAACAGGCTGTAGGGGCAAGTGCTGTTAGCGAGCAGTACCTATGAAGGCTACCGGCGCTGTGGCACACGAGGGGGTGGGTGGCTACCAGCACCACGCCCGGCCGCCTTGGTCTCCCCAGTGGCGATGTTCACTACACACTGCTACACCAGCTACTCGTTTGAGGCTGAGTCAAGCCAGAGGAAGCCCACAAGCGGTTCAGATAATCGCCACTGGTGGGTTTGTAGCGCAGCACGCTAACCGCTGCACTACCGCAATACACACACACACAGCGTAGCGCTAACCACTACACCCACCACTCCTCACACTCACACAGACAACAATCGCCACTAAGTGGCGGTGACGTCACTACGACGCTTGTGCCAGGCCAAGTGCACCTTGAGGCCACGTGAAGTGTCGAACGCCCGCTGGCAGGAGGTCACGGGGCAGACCCAGCAGGTGCCACGGGTCGACTGACTGAGATGACCGAGATGACTGGCTGATGCGCCACCTGTGCCCCCTACTGTGCCAACTTGCTGTGCTTTAGCCACCCGGCGCTCCGCTTATACACACACACAACCCAGGACCTCCCGTATAGCCATTTTTTTAGGCAAGTGCTATTAGCGAGCTCCCACCTACACACAAAGATCCCCCGTGTAGCCTTAACAGACTGTAGGGGCAAGTGCTGTTAGCGAGCACCTATGAAGGCCAGAACGGCACACGAGGGGGTGGGTGGCCAGCACCACGCCCGACCGCCTTTGTCTCCCTAGTGGCACAATGTTTACACACCGCACCAGGTACTTATTTGAGGCTGAGTCGACCTAGGGGAGGCCCGGGACCGGTTCAGATAATCGTCACTGGTGGTGTTGGCCGTGAGCGGGAATCGAACTCGGGTCGCCAGGTTCATAGCGCAGCGTAGCGCTAACCGCTGCACCACCACTCCCCACACAACAACAACAACAACCGCCATTCGCCACTAAGTGGCAGTGAAGTCACCACGACGCTTGTGCCAGGCCATGTGCACCTTGAGGCCAAAGTGCTCCCCACACCCACACATAGGCTTCGGCAAGGTAAGGTAATGTACCCTTTTTACCGGGTAAAAGGTAGGGTAAAGATAGGCTCGTTATGGGGACCTCATTTGCCAGTAAAAATATGATAATTGGTTCTTTACCCTTCTATCTGGCAACAAAACTGACACCCTTTTACAAGGAGTCATGTTTGCATAGACCGCAATACCTGCAGTCATAATACAAACAAAAGAACATAACTCTGATAATGTACGCACTGTCCTTGAAGTTGATTGGTCCACACCCGAGACAGCTTTCCTTAGAGCCTAGTCTCACATGGTGTTGGACCAGATGATGCCAACAGGCGCACAACTCAAAGACAATGCACCATCAGAGTATGAGAGCTCGGGGCAAGCATCTACACTATGGGGACCTCATTTGCCAGTAAAAATATGATAATTGGTTCTTTACCCTTCTATCTGGCAACAAAACTGACACCTTTTTACAAGGAGTCATGTTTGCATAGACCACAATACCTGCAGTCATAAATACAAACAAAAGACATAACTCTGATAATGTGCACTGTCCTTGAAGTTGTGAGGCTAGGCTCGAAGGAAAGCTGTCTCGGGTGTGGACCAATCAACTTCAAGGACAGTGCACATTATCAGAGTTATGTCTTTTGTTTGTATTTATGACTGCAGGTATTGTGGTCTATGCAAACATGACTCCTTGTAAAAAGGTGTCAGTTTTGTTGCCAGATAGAAGGGTAAAGAACCAATTATGATAGGCTCGTTGTTTTTACACTTTTACCTTACCTTGCCGAAGCCTACACGCACACACACACGAGTATACACACCATTCATTTATACTATTTGTATCTTCCCAGGCAAGGCCCACTTAAGCTATGCAGCTCTAAATTTAGAAGCGACCAGGCTTCACGAATGATAGCCCCTCTAGGAGGCTTATCGTCGCGTGGAAATGTATAGCGGTTAGCCAAACAAACGTGACGTTGAATCTCAACGTGGAGGGAAAAACGGGAGGGCCCGGAGAAAAATCCACGCGACCCCGGGGAGAACTGTAGAGGGCATCGTCAGGAAGCCCACGACCTCCTGTAGACCAGGCGAGGTAGTTAACATCTCCTAGCCACCGTGATGATGATGAGAGAGAGACACTGCAAACTCCAGGTATACAACAGCAACCAACGACCTCCTGTACACCAGGCGAGGTAGTCAACATCTCCTAGCCACCGTGATGATGATGATGAGAGACACTGCAAACTCCAGGTATACAACAGCAACCAACGACCTCCTGTACACCAGGCGAGGTAGTCAACATCTCCTAGCCACCGTGATGATGATGAGAGACACTGCAAACTCCAGGTATACAACAGCAACCAACGACCTCCCGTACACCAGGCGAGGTAGTCAACATCTCCTAGCCACCGTGATGATGATGAGAGAGAGACACTGCAAACTCCAGGTATACAACAGCAACCAACGACCTCACGTACACCAGGCGAGGTAGTTAACATCTCCTAGCCACCGTGATGATGATGAGAGAGAGACACTGCAAACTCCAGGTATACAACAGCAACCAACGACCTCCCGTACACCAGGCGAGGTAGTTAACATCTCCTAGCCACCGTGATGATGATGAGAGAGAGACACTGCAAACTCCAGGTATACAACAGCAACCAACGACCTCACGTACACCAGGCGAGGTAGTCAACATCTCCTAGCCACCGTGATGATGATGAGAGAGAGACACTGCAAACTCCAGGTATACAACAGCAACCAACGACCTCCCGTACACCAGGCGAGGTAGTTAACATCTCCTAGCCACCGTGATGATGATGAGAGAGAGACACTGCAAACTCCAGGTATACAACAGCAACCAACGACCTCACGTGCACCAGGCGAGGTAGTTAACATCTCCTAGCCACCGTGATGATGATGAGAGAGAGACACTGCAAACTCCAGGTATACAACAGCAACCAACGACCTCCCGTACACCAGGCGAGGTAGTCAACATCTCCTAGCCACCGTGATGATGATGATGAGAGACACTGCAAACTCCAGGTATACAACAGCAACCAACGACCTCATGTGCACCAGGCGAGGTAGTCAACATCTCCTAGCCACCGTGATGATGATGAGAGACACTGAAAACTCCAGGTATACAACAGCAACCAACGACCTCACGTACACCAGGCGAGGTAGTTAACATCTCCTAGCCACCGTGATGATGATGAGAGAGAGACACTGCAAACTCCAGGTATACAACAGCAACCAACGACCTCCCGTACACCAGGCGAGGTAGTCAACATTTCCTAGCCACCGTGATGATGATGATGAGAGACACTGCAAACTCCAGGTATACAACAGCAACCAACGACCTCCCGTACACCAGGCGAGGTAGTTAACATCTCCTAGCCACCGTGATGATGATGAGAGAGAGACACTGCAAACTCCAGGTATACAACAGCAACCAACGACCTCCCGTACACCAGGCGAGGTAGTTAACATCTCCCACCCCTCCCCCCCCACACATTACATGCACAACGCCCTTCCCCCGCAGTTCCCCCGCCTCCCGCCCGCCCACTCACCTGCTGACGGACGTGAACCTGCGTGAGCGCCTGCAGCTGCCCCGAGTAGCCAGGGATCGCTGCACGGCAGACGGACACACGCGCACACACAACCGCGGGGTTTTCGACGGGCGCGCACGCACGCACGCACAACCACAACCACAGCAGCAGCATTAACCGGGGATGCCACTGGGCAGAGGTCGCAAACGGGTTTTGATTCATTCTTTGGTTCTTTCGGTAAAGTCACGTATGCAGAAAAAATAAAAAAATAAATTAAATACTAGCATTATTTATTATTTTATCTTTATACGTGACTTTACCGAAAGAACCAAAGAATAATTCCTGCAGTCATGAAAGCTCCAAATTAAGTTTGGGTTTTGATTCCTTACCCGTACCCGGCCGCACCAGGGTCGCAAACGGGTACCTGTACCCGTACCCTACCTGTACCCGTACCCGGCCGTACCCGTACCCTACCTGTACCCGTACCCGGCCGTACCCGTACCCTACCTGTACCCGTACCCGGCCGTACCCGTACCCTACCCATACCCGGCCGGGTAGGGTACGGGTACGGGTATCGGGTACCCGATTGCGACCTCTGGGATGAAGCCATGTTGCAGGCGCGGGTGGGTTGATTCTAGGAACTTGAATTGTGAGAAGAGACAAGACGTTGGGAAATGAGTGACAAACGGTTACTCACCAGTGACTCACGGCCTACCCGTACCCGTACCCGGCCGCACCAGGGTCGCAAACGGGTACCCGTACCCGTACCCGGCCGGGTACGGGTAGCCGGGTATCGGGTAGGGTACGGGTATCGGGTACCCGGTTGCGACCTCTGCCACTGGGGTTCGAACCGCAAAAACCCTCCAACGTGAGGGGGGGGTAAATCGCACTGCCGCGGGGTCGGGGCGGTGGTGGCGGCTACAATACTGCACGCACGCGAGCGACAAGCACCTGTTGGTGCACATGATAAGAGCTTTCTACCTCGTCGGGAAGCACCCTCGAGGTTTTTTCAGACACGCAGATCAAGGACTTCATTGACAAAGAAGATGTGTATCGCTTGCACATTGAGCCACCTTGCAGGGACTGGCTCTCCAGCAGAGGAATCAGCTGCTCCACCTCCTCCAAGAGCCCCGCCTGGGTCTTTAACATCGCCTCTCCTGCACACACGCGCACGCACGCACGCGGACACACACGCACGCACGCGCACACACGCACACACACACACGCATGCGGACACACACACGGCAGCGGACACACACGCACGCGCATGCGGACACACACACGCACGCACACACGCACGCACACACGCACGCACACACGCACGCACGCACACACGCACACACACACACGCATGCGGACACACACACGGCAGCGGACACACACACACACACGCACGCGCATGCGGACACACACACACGCACGCAGACACACACACACACGCATGCGGACACACACACGGCAGCGGACACACACGCACGCGCATGCGGACACACACACACGCACACACGCACGCACACACGCACGCACACACGCACGCACGCACACACGCACACACACACACACGCATGCGGACACACACACGGCAGCGGACACACACACACACACGCACGCGCATGCGGACACACACACACGCACGCAGACACACACACACACATGCGGACACACACACACACGCACGCGGACACACACGCATGCGGACACACACACACGCACGCACGCGGACACGCACACACACGCGGACACACACGCATGCGGACACACACACATGCATGCGGACAAACACGCACGCATGCGGACACACACACAGGCGCATGTGGACACACACACACACACGCATGCGACACACACACACAGGCAGGCACAACAAAATAAAGATCCCCCATGTAACCATCTTGTCCCAGCCAACATCACTGATATGCGTGCGTGCGTGTCTGCGTGTGCATGTCTGCGTGTACGTGTCTGCGTGTGCGTGTCTGCGTGTGCGTGTCTGCGTGTGTCTCTGCGTGCGTGTCTGCGTGTCTGCGTGTCTGTGTGTGCATGTCTGCATGTACGTGTCTGCGTGCATCTCTGCGAGTGTCTGCGTGTCTCTGCGTGTGCGTGTCTGCGTGTACGTGTCTGCGTGTGCGTGTCTGCGTGTGTCTCTGCGTGTGTCTCTGCGTGTGTCTCTGCGTGTGCGTCTCTGCGTGCGTCTGCGAGTGTGGTACCTGAGAGGATGATCTGGAGTTTGACGGAGTCAGGAACCGCAGGAGACAGGGACTGCCCAGGCTCCAGCACCCGTAGCAACTCATCCACTGACACACACGTGACACACACACACACACACGGAAAGCATGGCACACAACACACATAAATGACACACGTGGCGGCAAGCATGATACACACAAACGTGACACACACAGCAAGAATGACACAAACGATACCCACAAGACAGACACGGCAAGCGTGACAGACACACGGCAAGCATGACACATACACACCCGTTACACACACACACACACACGTTACACACACGTGACACACACACGTTACATACACACACACACACACGTGACACACAGACGTTACACACACACACCCGTTACAAACACACACACGTTACACACACACGTTACACACACACGTTACACACACACAACAAGAGTGGTGCAATGAAAGGCAGGCGGGGGGTTGATGCCGGGATTCGAGCCCAGGATTTAAGCGGTTCCCTCCTCCGACGCGGCCATCGTTACGAACGCCCCGGTCCCTCCCTGGTCCCTCCCTGGTCCCTCCCTGGTCCCCCTCCCCGGTCCCCCTCCCCGGTCCCCCTCCCCGGTCCCCCTCCCCGGTCCCCCTCCCCGGTCCCCCTCCCCGGTCCCCCTCCCCGGTCCCCCTCCCCGGTCCCCCTCCCCGGTCCCCCTCCCCGGTCCCCCTCCCCGGTCCCCCTCCCCGGTCCCCCTCCCCGGTCCCCCTCCCGGTCCCCCTCCCCCGGTCCCCCTCCCCGGTCCCCCTCCCCGGTCCCCCTCCCCGGTCCCCCTCCCCGGTCCCCCTCCCCGGTCCCCCTCCCCGGTCCCCCTCCCCGGTCCCCCTCCCCGGTCCCCCTCCCCGGTCCCCCTCCCCGGTCCCCCTCCCCGGTCCCCCCCCTCCCGGTCCCCCTCCCCGGTCCCCCTCCCCGGTCCCCCTCCCCGGTCCCCCTCCCCGGTCCCCCTCCCCGGTCCCTACCCTGGTCCCTCCCTGGTCCCCCTCCCTGGTCCCTCCCCGGTCCCTACCCTGGTCCCTACCCTGGTCCCCCTCCCTGGTCCCTCCCCGGTCCCTCCCCGGTCCCTCCCCGGTCCCTCACGTTTCTTGAAGAGGGTCCTCACGCGCTCCCTCTTGCCCGCCGCCACGTCCAACGTCGCCTGAATCTTCGTCAGGGCATCCACACACTGCGGAGCAGGAGGAGACAAAACAGCACCCGATGGGTGAAGGGGGAGGAGAGGGGGGAGCTTGTATTTAAGAGCTTGCATCTTGGAATCCCTGCCTCACTTGATGCAGCAAATCTGGCCGTGACGGTCCCACCTGATGACGGAGACTTGTGTTGCCTCCGAAACGTCGTGATTTTTTATTTTATTTCGATTTAAAGCTTTCGTGACTGCAGGGATTCATCTTCTTGGTTCTTTCGGTAAAGTCACGTAGAAGGGAAGTAATAAAATAAAAAAAATAAAACATAATAAAATCAAATAATTCTCACGACGTTTCGGCTACAATGCAAGCAGCCGTCTTCAGGTGAAGAATGAGACACTACCAAGCTTGGAGCTTATATATAAGCTGGGTTGGGGGTGGAAGAAGAAAAGAGCCTTAACAAAAGAATGTGCATATCCCATGAATATGCTAAATTCCTCTTGATATGCACATTCTTTTTGTTAAGGCGCTCTTCTTCTTCCACCTCCAACCCAGCAGCTTAAATATAAGCTCCAAGCTTGGCAGTGTCTCATTCTTCACCTGAAGACGGCTGCTTGCGTTGTAGCCGAAACGTCGTGAGAATTATTTGATTTTATGTTTTATTTTTATTATTTTATTACTTCCCTTCTACGTGACTTTACCGAAAGAACCAAGAAGATTTATTATTTTATTTTTATTATATTTTTTTCATTTTTTACCTACGTAACTGGTTGATGCACCACCAGCTGTACCCGCTACTGTGCCAACTCGCTGCGTTTTAGCCGCCCGGCGCTCCGCTCGTTGTTGTGAGCGTCCTTCCTTTACACAACATTCACCACCACCATCATTATTACCAAAGGCAAATCTCCCCCGTGTAGCCTCTAACAGACTGTAGGGGCAAGTGCTGTTAGCGAGTAGCAGCACCTATGAAGGCTACCAGCGCTGTGGCACACGAGGGGGTGGGTGGCCAGCATTATACCCGGCCGCCTTTGTCTTCCCAGTGACAATGTTTACACACCGCACCAGGTACTCATTTGCGGCTGAGTCGACCCAGGGGAGCCCCTGGACCGGTTCAGATACTACCACCACCCACTCACATTACCCCTACCAGGAAAGACGCCTGCTGCAATCATGTTGTTATTGATGATGCTGTTGATCATCACAATGTTGTTGATCATCACAATGCTGTTGATGATGCTATTGATAACGATGGTGTTGATGATGCTATTGATAACAATGCTGTTGATAACGATGCTTTCAAAACAACAAACAGTTTTACGTTTACTCGTAAGAGACACCCCAGGACCCCACCCCCTCCCACGTCTGCCCCCCCCTACAGGGACCGAGGCACCGGGCGCGGCAAAGCGATCCAGGCAAGCGAGTAGGCTCCGAGCCGAGCTAGGCCTCGAGCGGTGTTTTAACCCGAAATTGGTGCGGAGTTTCGGGGATGACAGCGGCACCTCGAGGCGTTTGGCGGACGGGCGGCCACCGCAGAGATGCTGTCTAAACAAGAAAGAGTTCTACGTTCATTGAAAAGAGACACCCCCACCCCCCCCATGTCTGCTCCCCCTACAGGGACCGAGGCACCGGGCGCGGCAAAGCGATCCAGGCAAGCGAGTAGGCTCCGAGTCGAGCTAGGCCTCGAGCGGTGTTTTAACCCGAAATTGGTGCGGAGTTGCGGGGATGACAGCGGCACCTGGAGGCGTTTGGCGGGCGGGCGGCCACCGCAGAGGGCGCGCTCCAGCGCCTCGATTCTCGCCTCAATCTCGGAGATATCGGCCATGGCGCGCACGCAGACACCGCAGACAGACAGACAGACACACACAGACGTCTCGTCTCGTCGTCTGACTTCTCAGGAGCAGGGTGGGGCTAGGCGGGGTGAGAGGGGCTGGGTGGGAGGGGCTACGCTGAGTGGGAGGGGCTTGGCGGGGTGGGAGGGGCTGGGTGGGAGGGGCTGGGCTGAGTGGGAGGGGCTGAGTGGGAGGGGCTGGGTGGGAGGGGCTGAGTAGGAGGGGCTGAGTGGGAGGGGCTGGGCTGAGTGGGAGGGGCTAGGCGGGGTGGGAGGGGCTGGGCTGAGTGGGAGGGGCTGGGCTGGGTGGGAGGGGCTGGGCTGAGTGGGAGGGGCTGGTCTGAGTGGGAGGTGCTGGGCTGGGTGGGAGGGGCTGGGCTGAGTGGGAGGGGCTGGGCTGAGTGGGAGGGGCTGGGCTGAGTGGGAGGGGCTGGGCAGGGTGGGAGGGGCTAGGCAGGGTGGGAGGGGCTGGGCAGGGTGGGAGGGGCTAGGCAGGGTGGGAGGGGCTGGGCAGGGTGGGAGGGGCTAGGCTGGGTGGGAGGGGCTAGGCTGGGTGGGAGGGGCTAGGCTGGGTGGGAGGGGCTAGGCTGGGTGGGAGGGGCTGGGTTGGGTGGGAGGGGCTAGGCTGGGTGGGAGGGGCTACGCTGGGTGGGAGGGGCTAGGCAGGGTGGGAGGGGCTAGGCTGGGTGGGAGGGGCTACGCTGGGTGGGAGGGGCTAGGCAGGGTGGGAGGGGCTAGGCAGGGTGGGAGGGGCTAGGCTGGGTGGGAGGGGCTACGCTGGGTGGGAGGGGCTAGGCAGGGTGGGAGGGGCTAGGCAGGGTGGGAGGGGCTAGGCTGGGTGGGAGGGGCTACGCTGGGTGGGAGGGGCTAGGCAGGGTGGGAGGGGCTAGGCAGGGTGGGAGGGGCTAGGTTGGGTGGGAGGGGCTACGCTGGGTGGGAGGGGCTAGGCAGGGTGGGAGGGGCTAGGCTGGGTGGGAGGGGCTACGCTGGGTGGGAGGGGCTAGGCAGGGTGGGAGGGGCTAGGCTGAGTGGGAGGGGCTACGCTGGGTGGGAGGGGCTAGGCTGAGTGGGAGGGGCTACGCTGGGTGGGAGGGGCTAGGCAGGGTGGGAGGGGCTACGCTGGGTGGGAGGGGCTAGGCAGGGTGGGAGGGGCTAGGCTGAGTGGGAGGGGCTAGGCAGAGGGAGGGCGGGGAAGTGAACGTTGGGGTAGGGGAGGGGTTGGGCGGGGGGGAGGGTTGGGCGGGGGGGAGGGGCTGAGTGGGGGGGGGGGGTTGGGCGGAGTGGGGAGGGGCTAGGCGAGGTGGGAGGGGCTTCGCTGGGTGGGAGGGGGTAGGGTGGAGTGGGGGGGAGGGGCTAGGCGAGGTGGGCGGGGCTTCGCTGGGTGGGAGGGGGTTGGGCAAGAGGGGAGGGGCTAGGAAGTAGAGCCGCCATGTTGGTAAGGGATTAACGACCATTCGGATTTCGCCCTGAGCCGGCCCCGATTTAAAACAACAACAACAAAAACTCAAAGAGTGGTGACTTTGAAAGAAATATACAACGTGTTACATTGACGACGTTTCGGCCAGTGGCCCTTTTTCAAAGCACGTATCGGAGCGAGAGAGAGAGAGGCGAGGGTTGAGCGCGGCCATGTTGGTAAAGTCACGTAGGTAAAACATTACAATTAATAAAAGTAAAATAAAATAATTTTTATTTTATTTCACTTTGATTAATTAATTAATAAAAGTAAAATAAAAGTTATTTTATTTTAATTATTATATTTTACTTTGATTAATTAATAAAAGTTAAATAAAATATTTTTTATTTTATTTTACTTTGATTAATTAATTAATAAAAGTAAAATAAAATAATTTTTATTTTATTTAACTTTGATTGTTTGATTAATAAAAGTAAAATAAAATAAAAATTATTTTATTTTAATTATTTAATTTTACTTTTATTAATTAATTAATAAAAGTTAAATTAAATAAAATTATTTTATTTTACTTTTATTAATATGAATAATTTTAATGTTTTACCTACGTGACTTTACCGAAAAAAAACCTAACAATATGAATCCTTGCAGTCACGAAAGCTTCAAATCTAGAACCTCAGATGATGATGAGGAGACCACTTTCACTGCGCTATCATTTGTAGCAAGGTCACTTCTAACAAGTATAACCCGTAAAAACAAAGTTTTTCACTCTAAATCCTTTATATGCGTGGCGGCTAGAGTCCTCTCGTCCTCTGGCTTGAGATGGCTGCCACCTATGGGTCAGATGATTGTCTGCCAGTATTAAGCAATTGGTAATTTAATATTTAATTTGTTTTCCCTAAAAAGTGTAAAATTTTGGAAAAAAATTTTCACGAACATTAATTGTCACGCACAACGAGTCTGTGTGCAAAATGTCAGCTCGATTGGATCACGGGAAGTGGGTTAAAAAACGACCGAAAGATTTGCACGGTTCTAAGCAAGCAAGCACGCAAGCACGCGAACTTAATATAAAGGATTTAAAAAAGTAAGTTTGCTAAACAAACGAATTTTTTTAAAACTTTAAATTGTGTATTTTTGTTTGGTTGTTTCAGTGACGCGTTTACTTTTTTCGATAATTATCCACTCCTGTCGTGCTTTTATGTATTGTTTGTTGTTGTTGTTTTAATTCGTCAAGTCAACAAAGAGCTTTATAGCGCATCGTGATTTCTACTACGGTGACGTCACGTAAACACCAGACCCCCGCGATTCGATTCCTTGATCGATTCCGGCAACAGCATCGGTTCTCATTGCCGCCAAAGCGATAGATTCGATTGCTTTACGACTCTGGAATCGATTCTTGCCGGGCCCACGCCCATACGCGTGACGTGGCGTCGATTCCTGCCCACCAGGAAGCGGGGCCGCGAATCGAGTTGTGTTGGAATCGAAATCGCGTGGAATCGATTCCGTGGAGACTCAACCCAAGGGCTTTCGGGGCTCGGAGTCTCCGTGTCTCCCCGTGTCTCAGGGTCTCAGGTCCTTGTCTCTCCCTGTGTCTCAGGGTCTCAGGTCCTTGTCTCTCCCTGTGTCTCAGGGTCTCAGTGTCCCTGTGTCTCCGTGTCCCTGTGTCTAAGTGTCTCAGCGTTCCCGTGTCTCCCCGTGTCCCCGTGTCTCTGTGTCTCTGTGTCTCCCCGTGTGTCTCCCCGTGTCCCTCCGTGTCTCCCCGTGTCTCCCAGTGTCCCCGTGTCCCAGTGTCCCTGTGTCTCAGTGTCCCAGTGTCCCCGTGTCTCCGTGTCCCCCCGTGTGTCCGTGTGTCTCTGTGTCTCCGTGTCTCCGTGTCCCCCCGTGTCTCGGTGTCTCCCCGTGTCCCCGTGTCTCCCCGTGTCTCTGTGTCCCCGTGTCTCTGTGTCCCCGTGTCTCCCCCTGTCTCTGTGTCCCCGTGTCTCTGTGTCTCCCCGTGTCTCTGTGTCTCCGTGTCTCCGTCTCCCCGTGTCTCCCCGTGTCTCCGTCTCCCAGTGCCCCAGTGTCTCTGTGTCCCCCCGTGTCTCCCCGTGTCCCCCCGTGTCCCCGTGTCTCCGTGTCCCACGTGTCCCCCCGTGTCTCCCCGTGTCTCCGTGTCCCAGGTTAGGTCTCATCTGGTGCAATACACGAGCAGTATCTATATTTATATTTATTTGTTTATAGAGTTAAGTTCAAGTTCGACCACGCAGCTCCAAGGATCTTCAAAGTCTCTGGTTCCCTCACTGGCGTCGGTGAGTGTCAATGTGTGTGTGTCAGTGTGTGTCAGTGTGTGTCTGTGTGTGTGTGTGTCTGTGTGTCAGTGTGTGTCTGTGTGTGTGTGTCAGTGTGTGTGTCAGTGTGTGTCAGTGTGTCAATGTGTGTGTGTCAGTGTGTGTGTGTCAGTGTGTATCTGTGTGTGTGTCAGTGTGTGTGTGTGGGTCTGTGTGTGTGTCACTGTGTGTGTGTCAATGTGTCAATGTGTTTGTGTCAGTGTGTGTGTCAGTGTGTGTGTCAGTATGTGTGTCAGTGTGTCAATGTGTGTGTGTCAGTCTGTGTGTGTCAGTGTGTGTCAGTGTGTGTGTCAGTGTGTGTGTGTCAATGTGTCAATGTGTGTGTGTCAGTGTGTCAATGTGTGTGTGTGTCAGTGTGTGTGTGTGTCACAGTGTGTGTGTGTCAGTGTGTGTGTGTCAGTGTGTGTGTGTCAGTGTGTGTCAGTGTGTGTGTTAGTGTGTGTCTCAGTGTGTGTCTGTGTGTCAGTGTGTGTGTCGGTGTGTGTGTCGGTGTGTGTGTGTGTCTGTGCCAGTCTGTGTGTCTGTGTCAGTCTGTGTGTGTCTGTGTGTGTGTCAATGTGTTAATGTGTGTGTCAGTGTGTGTGTCATTGTGTGTGTGTCAGTGTGAGTGTCAGTGTGTGTCAGTGTGTGTGTTAGTGTGTGTCTCAGTGTGTGTCTGTGTCAGTGTGTCGGTGTGTGTGTCAGTGTGTGTGTCAGTCTGTGTGAGTGTCAGTGTGTGTGTGTCATTGTGTGTGTGTCAGTGTGTGTGTGTCATTGTGTGTGTGTCAGTGTGTGTGTGTGTGTCGGTGTGTGTGTGTCAGTGTGTGAGTGTCAGTGTGTGTGTGTAGGTGTGTGTGTGTCAGTGTATGTGTGTCGGTGTGTGTCTTTGTCAGTGTGTGTGTCAGTGTGTGTGTCAGTGTGTGTGTCAGTGTGTGTGTCAGTGTGTGTGTGTGTCTGTGTGTGTGTGTCAGTGTGTGTGTCAGTGTGTGTCAGTGTGTGTGTCAGTGTGTGTGTGTGTCAGTATTTGTGTCATATCAATGTGTGTGTGTCAGTGTGTGTGTGTCAGTCTGTGTGTGTGTCAGTGTGTGTGTGTCAGTGTGTGTGTCTGTGTGTGTGTCAGTGTGTGTGTGTGTGTCACTGTCTGGGTGTGTGTGTGTGTGTCTGCCAAATCAACCCCCTACCTCCTCGCGGTGCCAGACTGGGAACTCTGTCGTGGGCAGTGCTGTGGGGGGAGGGCCAATGCCCATTGGCCTCTCCCCTTAATGGCGTCTGTGACCACCACAGTGGCTAAACGGGGGCTCTGGACGGGTGCGAGGGTCTGGTAACCCCTCCACCTTCAATTCATTACCACGAAACTACGAATTAAACATAAATATGTAACTAATAAGCTTGTGCCGGAGGCCCCGGGGGGACAGGCGTCTATGACGTCTCCTGGCCAAACCCCAATTGGCGGAGCCAGGAGATTGAAACTTCACCCTCGGGGCTCCTCCAGAAACAACAAAAAGCCACTACGGATGGCCGCGTGGAATGTTCGAACGCTCACTGCAGAGGAGAGGCTGCCACTCCTTTGTCGGGAGCTGCACCGGTACCGTCTGGATCTCTGTGGCATTCAGGAGGTCCGGTGGACTGGTTCTGGCTCCTGCCACCATGAGGGGTGGACAGTCCTCTACTCGGGGCAGGAGACTGCCAAACAACAGGGTGTGGCTCTTCTTCTGAACAAAATAATGAAGGGGGCGTGGGAGCGTGGCGGTGAGGTGTGGGAAGCTGTAAGCCCCAGGCTACTTTGGGCTCACCTTCCCATCAACCAGAGGCGAGGAGTGGTGGTCGTGGTTACTTATGCCCCCACCGAAGACGAACAGCCGATGAGTCAGATGCCTTCTATGACCTCCTGTCACAGGTGCTGGCTAAAGTGGCCACTCGGGACAGAGTCTTCTTGTTGGGTGACTTCAATGCCCGAGTTGGTCATGATGCTGGCACCTGGTCTGGAGTGATTGTAAGGCATGGGCCAGATCAGCTCAATAACAACGGTAGGATGCTGCTAGATTTTTGTGCAGCCCATGGGCTTGTAATTACCAACACGCTCTTCCGGCATCGGCGCATCCACACAACATCATGGATGCATGCCGGGTCCAAGTAAGAACATCTGCTGGACTACGTAGTGATGGACCAGCAGATGCGAGCCCATGTCCTTGACACCAGGACCTACCGTGGAGCTGATCTGCCCTCTGACCATCGACTAGTCATCTGTAAGATATGCCTGCCATTCTTCCACTCCGGTGGTGGGTGTACACCCAGGACCCCATTCCAACCTAAAGTGGCCTGGTCTCAGCTGATGAAAGTTGCAAGCGAGAATTGCATCATCGCTTGCAGCTGGGGTTGGTATCGTCCCCCACTCCTCCTGATGTCGAGGGTAGATGGGTGAGGTTTAGGACTGTGACTCATGCAGCTGCAATGGCTGCTTTGGGTACGCGGTCCAGACCTCCCCAGATACCCTGGCTGACAGAGGAGGTGTTCAGGATAGTTGAGAAAAGCGACAGGCCCACTCTCATCGGCTACAGCATCCCACGTCAGAGAATGAGGAGGCTTACTGCAGCCTTCGCTCGGAGGTTCGGAGAGCCGTGAGGCGCTGCAAGGATGGGTGGTGGTCGTGGGTTGCTGAGGAAATGGAGTTTGCCTCAGTGGCCCGTGATCACAAATTACTATTTAACTCCATCAAAAAAGTAACCTGCAGCGCCACACCTATTGCCATCATTCGGGGAAATAAACAGTGATCCAATCTCCGACCCCCAGGAACAGGTTTGAAGATTTGCTGAGCATTTCTGTGAGGTCCTCGGGGAGGAGAAATCCCTCAGCCAGGAAAACATCATGGCACAAAGTGGGGATAACCCTGCTGAGGCTGCGGTGCCTTAAATATTGGAAGAGGTCACCCCCTGTGAGTGGCTGGCTGAGGTGCCAGCTGTTGAGGAAGTACTTAAGGCGATCCTTAGTCTGAGACCAGGAAAGGCACCGGGCAGATATGATCTCCCAAGCGAAATTCTGAGGGAGGGTGGCGTTTGTACACAGACTGCCCTATATGACATCATAACAACAGTCTGGACCGCTGGATGGGTTCCATAGGATTGGAAGGATTCCCTGGTGGTCCCCCTCTTTAAGAAAGGGGACCGCACAGACTGTAACAACTACAGGGGCATCTCACTCCTCAGTGTGCCGGGAAACGTCCTGGCAAGGATTATTCAACATCGCCTTGCTAGGCACGCTGAGGAGAGGCTTGCAGAGCCCCAATACGGTTTCAGGAAAGGGCGGTCCTGCACAGATGCCATAGTTTCTGTCCGTTTGCTACAGCAGAGGTGTAGGGAATTCCAACAAGACCTACATCTCTGCTTTATTGACCTGGTCAAGGCCTATGATACCATCAGTAGGCCTGGGCTCTGGGTTGTTCTTCGTGCTTTCAGAGTCTCTGACCCTCTACTCACGATCATTAAGGACCTTCATGACCTTCATGATGGTGAGCGGGCCCGGGTAAAACTACGCGTCCGGGAGTCAGAGCCTTTCCCTGTATACCTTGGTGTGCGACAGGGATGTCCTCTGGCTCCCACATTATTTAACATCTATTTTAATCACGTAGTTCATGAAGCCTTCAACAGCTGTACCGGGGGAATCTCCATTTGGTACAGATTTAATGGGGGGAGTTGGAGGCTCTGCTGCTGAGACTGGAGCGTGCCACTAAGAGGTGGGGCCTTACCATCAGCCCCACCAAAACTAAGCACCTGCCTGGGTATTTTGTACTATTGGACACTCCACCCCCACAACTCCCAATCGGTGATGGGGCAGTTGTGGAGAGAGCGGAGAGTTTCCCATACCTGGGCAGTGTGCTCATGACTGGCTCCGGTTTAACAGCAGAGGTCTCACTCCGAATCAGTCGAGCGGCAATATCTTTTCATCGGTTGCGTAACGCTGTGTGGAAGCTACCTGGTCTGTTGCTCCGCACGAAGCTTCAGTTCTTCTCGACCATGGGCATTCCCTCCCTTCTCTACACTTGCGAAACATGAACCCCCCTAATGGAGCATCTTCGCTGGTTAGAAACATTTAGGCTGGCCTGCCTACGATCCATCCTGGGTTTACAAGGCTGGATTGTGTAAGGAACTCACAAATCCTTGAAAGAGTCCCATCAGTGAGCTCCTCCGCCAGGCAAGGCTGCGTTGGCTGGGTCATGTAGCCCGCATGTCCAGCCACCGCATGCCCAAACAATTTTTGTTCGGCCGGATCGAGGGGGCAAAACAGGCACGGCACGGGCTAGAGAAGAGATAGAGTGATGTGGTACAGGAGGACGTGGAGCTGAGTGGACTTGCCAATGACTGGTACCAGCGGTGTCAAGATCGGCCTCTGTGGAGGAGGCTCGTGAAGGACGCTACTGGGCAGTTGGAGGCAGTCGCCCTCCAGCAACAACGGAGGGCGGAGGAGCGACGCTCACAACAACGAGCGGAGCGCCGGGTGGCTAAAGCACAACAAGTTGGCACAGTAGGGGGCACAGGCGGTGCATCAGCCAGTCATCTCGGTCATCTCAGACAGTCGACCCGTGGCACCTGGGTCTGCCCCGTGACCTCCTGCCAGCGGTCGTTCGACACTTCACGTGGCCTCAAGGTGCACTTGGCCTGGCACAAGCATCGTGGTGATGTCACCGCCACTTAGTGGCGAATGGCGGTTGTTGTTGTTGTTGTCGTGGTTAGCGCTACGCTGCGCTACGAACCCGGCCACCCGAGTTCGATTCCCGCTCACGACCAACACCACCAGTGACGATTATCTGAACCGGTAACCTGGGCCTCCCCTAGGTCGACTCAGCCTCAAACAAGTACTTGGTGTTGCGGTGTCTAATGAACATCGCCACTGGGGGGAGAGACAAAGGCGGCCGGGCGTGGTGCTGGTAGCCACCCACCCCCTCGTGTGCCACAGCGCCGGTAGCCTTCACACTCGCTGCTACTGCTGCTACTCACAGCACTTGCCCCGACAGTCCGTAACAGGTTATACGGGTGACCTTTGTCTGCGTTGCGTGCGTGTCTCTTGCGAGGCCCTACAGCTTGCGCCCATCCCGGGACGGCAACCCCCTTGAGGCCAAACTGCCGCGGGGAAATCGCAGGCTCGCGCCGCACCCACGGACGAGTGCCAGGACAGTGCGTGCCGGAGACCCTGACACGGGTGTCAGCTGAAACGACGTGGACACTTTGACTCACTTATTAGACACATAGAGACCCATAGAGATACTGAGAGACTCATAGAGACACTTGGAGACTCACAGAGACACTGAGAGACTCACGGAGATACTGAGAGACCCATAGAGATACTGAGAGACTCACGGAGACACTTAGAGACTCACGGAGCCACTGAGAGACTCACGGAGATACTTAGAGACCCATAGAGATATTGAGAGACTCACAGAGACACTTAGAGACCCATAGAGATACTGAGAGACTCACAGAGACACTGAGAGACTCACGGAGACACTTAGAGACTCACAGATATACTTAGAGACCCATAGAGATACTGAGAGACTCACGGAGACACTGAGAGACTCAAGATACACTTGGAGACTCACAGAGATACTGAGAGACTCACAGAGACACTTTAGACACACAGTGACACTTGGAGACTCACAGAGACACTTTAGACACACAGTGACACTTGGAGACTCACAGAGACACTGAGAGACTCACAGAGACACTGAGAGACTCACGGAAACACTGAGAGACTCACAGAGACACTGAGAGACTCACAGAGACACTGAGAGACTCACAGAGATACTGAGAGACTCACAGAGACACTGAGAGACTCACAGAGACACTGAGAGACTCACAGAGACACTTTAGACACACAGTGACACTTGGAGACTCACAGAGACACTGAGAGACTCACAGAGACACTTTAGACACACAGTGACACTTGGAGACTCACAGAGACACTGAGAGACTCACAGAGATACTGAGAGACTCAGAGATACTGAGAGACTCACAGAGACACTTTAGACACACAGTGACACTTGGAGACTCACAGAGACACTGAGAGACTCACAGAGACACTTTAGACACACAGTGACACTTGGAGACTCACAGAGACACTGAGAGACTCACAGAGACACTTTAGACACACAGTGACACTTGGAGACTCACAGAGACACTGAGAGACTCACAGAGATACTGAGAGACTCAGAGATATTGAGAGACTCACAGAGACACTTTAGACACACAGTGACACTTGGAGACTCACAGAGACACTGAGAGACTCACGGAGATACTGAGAGACCCATAGAGATACTGAGAGACTCACGGAGACACTTAGAGACTCACGGAGCCACTGAGAGACTCACGGAGATACTTAGAGACCCATAGAGATATTGAGAGACTCACAGAGACACTTAGAGACCCATAGAGATACTGAGAGACTCACAGAGACACTGAGAGACTCACGGAGACACTTAGAGACTCACAGATATACTTAGAGACCCATAGAGATACTGAGAGACTCACGGAGACACTGAGAGACTCAAGATACACTTGGAGACTCACAGAGATACTGAGAGACTCACAGAGACACTTTAGACACACAGTGACACTTGGAGACTCACAGAGACACTTTAGACACACAGTGACACTTGGAGACTCACAGAGACACTGAGAGACTCACAGAGACACTGAGAGACTCACGGAAACACTGAGAGACTCACAGAGACACTGAGAGACTCACAGAGACACTGAGAGACTCACAGAGATACTGAGAGACTCACAGAGACACTGAGAGACTCACAGAGACACTGAGAGACTCACAGAGACACTTTAGACACACAGTGACACTTGGAGACTCACAGAGACACTGAGAGACTCACAGAGACACTTTAGACACACAGTGACACTTGGAGACTCACAGAGACACTGAGAGACTCACAGAGATACTGAGAGACTCAGAGATACTGAGAGACTCACAGAGACACTTTAGACACACAGTGACACTTGGAGACTCACAGAGACACTGAGAGACTCACAGAGACACTTTAGACACACAGTGACACTTGGAGACTCACAGAGACACTGAGAGACTCACAGAGACACTTTAGACACACAGTGACACTTGGAGACTCACAGAGACACTGAGAGACTCACAGAGATACTGAGAGACTCAGAGATATTGAGAGACTCACAGAGACACTTTAGACACACAGTGACACTTGGAGACTCACAGAGACACTGAGAGACTCACAGAGACACTTTAGACACACAGTGACACTTGGAGACTCACAGAGACACTGAGAGACTCACAGAGATACTGAGAGACTCACAGAGACACTTTAGACACACAGTGACACTTGGAGACTCACAGACACACTGAGAGACTCACAGAGACACTGAGAGACTCACAGACACACTGAGAGACTCACAGAGACACTGAGAGACTCACAGAGACACTGAGAGACTCACAGAGATACTGAGAGACTCAGAGATACTGAGAGACTCACAGAGACACTTTAGACACACAGTGACACTTGGAGACTCACAGAGACACTGAGAGACTCACAGAGACACTTTAGACACACAGTGACACTTGGAGACTCACAGAGACACTGAGAGACTCACAGAGACACTTTAGACACACAGTGACACTTGGAGACTCACAGAGACACTGAGAGACTCACAGAGATACTGAGAGACTCAGAGATATTGAGAGACTCACAGAGACACTTTAGACACACAGTGACACTTGGAGACTCACAGAGACACTGAGAGACTCACAGAGACACTTTAGACACACAGTGACACTTGGAGACTCACAGAGACACTGAGAGACTCACAGAGATACTGAGAGACTCACAGAGACACTTTAGACACACAGTGACACTTGGAGACTCACAGACACACTGAGAGACTCACAGAGACACTGAGAGACTCACAGACACACTGAGAGACTCACAGAGACACTGAGAGACTCACAGAGACACTGAGAGACTCACAGAGACACTTGGAGACTCATAGAGACACTTAGAGACTCACAGACACACTGAGAGACTCACGGAGATACTTGGAGACTCACAGAGATACTTAGAGACCCATAGAGATATTGAGAGACTAACAGAGACACTGAGCGACTCACAGACACACTGAGAGACTCACATAGACACTGAGAGACTCACAGAGACACTGAGAGACTCACAGAGACACTGAGAAACTCACAGAGACACTGAGAGACTCACAGACACACTGAGAGACTCACAGAGACACTGAGAGACTCGCAGAGACACTGATAGACTCACAGAGACACTGAGAGACTCACAGAGACACTGAGAGACTCACAGAGACACTGAGAGAGTCACAGAGACACTGAGAGACTCACAGAGACACTGTAGACACACAGAGATACTGAGAGACTCACAGAGATATTGAGAGACTCACAGAGACACTGATAGACTCACAGAGACACTGAGAGACTCGCAGAGACACTGATAGACTCACAGAGACACTGAGAGACTCACAGAGACACTGAGAGACTCACAGAGACACTGAGAGAGTCACAGAGACACTGAGAGACTCACAGAGACACTGTAGACACACAGAGATACTGAGAGACTCACAGAGACACTGAGAGACTCACAGAGACACTGATAGACTCACAGAGACACTGAGAGACTCGCAGAGACACTGATAGACTCACAGAGACACTGAGAGACTCACAGAGACACTGAGAGACTCACAGAGACACTGAGAGAGTCACAGAGACACTGAGAGACTCACAGAGACACTGAGAGACTCACAGAGACACTGAGACTCACAGAGACACTGTAGACACACACGGTTCCCATAGTTTCAAGTGGGTGCCGAGTCGTGCTGCCCTCCATGGCCGCTCGCTCGCCCCGCTAGGACAGCACTTGCCCCACACAGTCTGTGGGTTGGGTTTTATTTTTTTGATCTTTTTAATTTTGAAAAAAAATGACAATTTTTAAAAAAATTTGAATTTTTTTAAATTTTTGTAAATTTTTTGAATTTTTTAAAATTTTTAAAATTTGTTGAAATTTAAAAAAAAATGTTAATTTTAAAAACATTAAAAAAATTAAATTTCTAATATTTTTAAAAATTTTTTTAATGTTTTAAAAATTTCTAACTACGTGACTTTACCAAAGAGTAGGGGGTGGGGGTGCTGAACCTTTGCCTTCGTGGTGTATGCCCCGCCTCTGGAGTGGTGGTGGTGGTGGTGGGGCAAGCCGCGGGGACAGAGTCCGCGGGTCGTAGTTCGTGTGTGCGGCCGTGAGGGGGTCAAAGGTTTTGTGCCACGTCACTTGGTTGGCACGCGGGAGGCGGGGCAGATGAGCCGTGTTTGCGAGCGCCTGTTAAGGGGGGTTTAGCGTTGGCGGCGTCACACCGCCACCACCGCCACTGTCACCACTACCACCACCGTCGCCACCGCTGTCACTGTCACACCGTCACCGCCACCGTCACCACCGCCACCACCGTCGCCACCGCTACCACCGCCACTGTCACACCGTCACCGTCAAACCATCACCACCGCTACCACTGTCACACCGTCACCGCCACCGTCACCACCGCCACCATCGCTACCACCGCCACCGTCAAACCATCACCACCGTCACCACCGTCGCCACTGTCACACCGTCACTGCCACCGTTACCACCACCACCACCGCCACACCGTCGCCACCATCACACACCGTCACCACCGCCACCACCGCCACACCGTCGCCAGCATCACACCGTCGCCGCCACCGGCACCACCGCCATCGTCACACCGTCACCACCACCACACTCACACCGCTACCACCGCCACCACCACCACACGTCCTGCCCGGCCGCCTTTGCCTCCCCAGCGCTGCCAGCTCTACACGGTGTGTAGAGCTGGGGGACGGGGAGCGTAACGGGGGGTCCGGTACGATCACAGAGGGGGTCTGGAGCCAGAGGGGGTCTGGAGCCAGCGGGGGTCTGACATTCGCTGTCGCTGCTGTTACGCTACCAGCGAGTTATCGTTCACCACGAGCAGGTGCCATGGGTTGGCTGCTGTGCCAGGCTAGGTGCAGGAGGTGGTCACGGGACAGACCCAGCAGGTGCCATGGGTTGACTGCTGTGCCAGGCTAGGTGCAGGAGGAGGTCACGGGACAGACCCAGCAGGTGCCACGGGTTGGCTGCTGTGCCAGGCTAGGTGCAGGAGGAGGTCACGGGACAGACCCAGCAGGTGCCACGGGTTGGCTGCTGTGCCAGGCTAGGTGCAGGAGGAGGTCACGGGACAGACCCAGCAGGTGCCATGGGTTGACTGCTGTGCCAGGCTAGGTGCAGGAGGAGGTCACGGGACAGACCCAGCAGGTGCCATGGGTTGACTGCTGTGCCAGGCTAGGTGCAGGAGGAGGTCACGGGACAGACCCAGCAGGTGCCATGGGTTGACTGCTGTGCCAGGCTAGGTGCAGGAGGAGGTCACAGGACAGACCCAGCAGGTGCCATGGGTTGACTGCTGTGCCAGGCTAGGTGCAGGAGGAGGTCACGGGACAGACCCAGCAGGTGCCATGGGTTGACTGCTGTGCCAGGCTAGGTGCAGGAGGAGGTCACGGGACAGACCCGGCAGGTGCCGTGGGTTGGCTGCTGTGCCAGGCTAGGTGCAGGAGGAGGTCACGGGACAGACCCAGCAGGTGCCGTGGGTTGACTGCTGTGCCAGGCTAGGTGCAGGAGGTCACAGGACAGACCCAGCAGGTGCCATGGGTTGGCTGCTGTGCCAGGCTAGGTGCAGGAAGTCACGGGACAGACCCAGCAAGTGCCATCATCAACATCATCAACATCATCATCAACAACAGCATCATCAACATCATCACCATCATCAACATCAACAACATCATCACCACCATCATCAACATCATCAACATCATCACCATCATCAACATCAACAACATCATCACCACCATCATCAGCATCATCAACATCATCACCATCATCACCATCATCACCATCATCATCATCAACAACATCATCAGCATCATCAACATCATCATCAACATCATCATCAACATCATCAACATCATCAACATCATCATCAACATCATCAACATCATCATCAACATCATCAACAACATCATCAACATCATCACCATCATCAACATCATCATCACCATCAACATCATCATCAACACCATCATCACCATCATCAACACCATCATCACCATCATCAACATCAACAACATCATCACCACCATCATCACCATCATCAACATCAACAACATCATCACCACCATCATCAGCATCATCAACATCATCACCATCATCACCATCATCACCATCATCATCATCAACATCATCACCAACATCATCAACATCAACATCATCACCAACATCATCAACATCATCACCATCATCAACATCATCATCACCATCATCACCATCAATATCATCAACATCATCAACAGCATCATCAACATCATCATCATCATCAACAACATCATCAGCATCATCAACATCATCATCAACATCATCATCAACATCATCAACATCATCAACATCATCATCAACATCATCAACATCATCATCAACATCATCAACAACATCATCAACATCATCACCATCATCAACATCATCATCACCATCAACATCATCATCAACACCATCATCACCATCATCAACACCATCATCACCATCATCAACATCATCAACATCATCATCACCATCATCAACATCATCACCATCATCACCATCATCAACAACATCAACATCATCACCAACATCATCAGCATCATCAACATCATCACCATCATCAACATCAACATCATCAACAACAGCATCATCATCAACATCATCATCAACATCATCATCAACATCATCACCAACATCATCACCATCATCAACATCATCATCACCATCAACATCATCATCAACATCATCATCACCATCATCATCACCATCATCAACATCATCATCACCATCATCAACATCATCATCACCATCATCAACATCATCAACATCATCATCAACATCATCATCAACATCATCAACACCATCATCAACATCATCAACATCATCATCAACATCATCATCAACATCATCAACATCATCACCATCTTCTTGGTTCTTTCGGTAAAGTCACGTAGAAGGGAAGTAATAAAATAAAAATTTAACATAATAAAATAATTCTAACAATTATTTTATTATGTTTAATTTTTATTATTTTATTTTATTATAATAAAATAATACAAATAAAACATAATAAAATCATTCTCACGACGTGAAGACCAGGTCTGTCGGGGAGACAGACCTGGTCTTCACCTGAGGACGGCTGCTTGCATTGTGGCCGAAACGTCGTGAGAATTATTTTATTATGTTTTATTTGTATTATTGTATTACTTCCCTTCTACGTGACTTTACCGAAAGAACCAAGAAGATGAAATCCCTGCAGTCACGAAA
>NW_026891375.1:2657878-2660378 GCF_015708825.2 Lethenteron reissneri
CTTCATGTGTGTGTGCGTGTGCCCAGTCCACCGTCCCGTGCGTGTCTACGCCGACGGCATCTTCGACGTGTTCCACTTTGGGCACGCCAGGGCCCTGATGCAGGCCAAGAACCTCTTCCCCAACACCTACCTCATCGTGGGCGGTGAGTCGGCACACGCGCAGACACACACACAGACACACAAACACACGCAGACACACAGACACACAGACACGCAGACACACACACAGACACACACACGCAGACACCTACCTCATCGTGGGCGGTGAGTCGGCACACGCGCAGACACACACACAGACACACACACGCAGACACACACGCAGAGACACACAGACACACAGACACACAGACACACAGACACACAGACACACAGACACACAGACACCTACCTCATCGTGGGCGGTGAGTCGGCTCACACGCGCTGAGACGCAGACACACAGACACAGACACACGCAGACACACACACGCAGACACACACACAGACACACACAGACACACAGACACACAGACACCTACCTCATCGTGGGCGGTGAGTCGGCACACGCGCAGACACACAGATACACGCACACAGACACGCAGAGACGCAGACACACACACACAAAAACACACACACACAAACACACACACAGACACACACGCAGACACGCAGACACACAGACACACACACACACACACAGAGACACAGACACACAGACACACAGGTAGACACACAGACACGCAGACACGCAGACACCTACCTCATTGTGGGCGGTGAGTCGGGACACGCGGAGACACGCGCAGACACACAAGTAGACACACACAGACACGCAGACACGCAGACACGCAGACACGCAGACACACGCAGACACGCAGACACAGACACGCAGACACACAGACACACAGACACGCAGACACATACACACACAGACACACAGACACACATACACACAGACACACAGATACCTACCTCATCATGGGCGGTGAGTCGGCTCACGCAGAGACACGCACACACAGAGACGCAGACACACAGACATGCAACACGCAGACACACAGAGACACGGACACACAGACACACGGACACAGACACGCAGACACACAGACAGACACACAGACACGCAACACGCAGACACACAGAGACACGGACACACAGACACACAGACACAGACACAGAGACACACAGACACACACAGACACACACGCAGACACGCAGACACACACAGACACGCAGACACACGCAGACACGCAGACACACACAGACACGCAGACACGCAGACACACAGACACACAGAGACGGTGGTGGTTATGATGGTGGTGATGATGATGGCGGTGATGGTGGTGGTTATGATGCTGATGGTGGTGGTTATGATGCTGATGATGATGGTGGTGGTTGTGATGATGATGACGGTATTAGTGGTGGCTATGACGATGGCTGCGACGACGATGGTGATGCTGCGTGCCGTCACCACCCCCCCCCCCCCCCCCCAGTTTGCAACGATGCTCTGACGCACACGGTGATGGTGGTGGTGATGATGGTGATGGTGGTGGTGATGATGGTGATGGTGGTGATGGTGATGATGGTGATGGTGGTGATGATGATGGTGATGATGGTGGTGATGATGATGGTGGTGGTGATGATGATGGTGGTGATGATGATGGTGATGGTGGTGATGGTGATGGTGGTAATGATGATGATGGTGGTGATGGTGGTGGTGGTGGTGGTGATGATGATGGTGGTGATGATGGTGATGGTGGTGGTGATGATGATGGTGGTGATGATAATGGTGATGGTGGTGGTGGTGGTGATGATGGTGGTGATGATGATGGTGGTGGTGATGATGATGGTGGTGATGATGATGGTGATGGTGGTGATGGTGATGGTGGTGATGATGATGATGGTGGTGATGGTGGTGGTGGTGGTGGTGATGATGATGGTGGTGATGATGGTGATGGTGGTGGTGATGATGATGGTGGTGATGATAATGTTGATGGTGGTGGTGGTGATGATGATTGTGGTGATGATGATGGTGGTGATGGTGGTGGTGGTGGTGATGATGATGGTGGTGATGATGATGGTGGTGGTGATGGTGATGATGATGGTGGTGGTGATGATGATGGTGGTGATGATAATGGTGATGGTGGTGATGGTGATGGTGGTGATGATGATGGTGGTGATGGTGGTGTGGTGGTGGTGATGATGATGGTGGTGGTGATGATGATGATGGTGGTGATGGTGGTGGTGGTGATGGTGGTGATGGTGGTGGTGGTGGTGGTGGTGATGATGATGGTGGTGATGGTGATGGTAGTGATGATGATGGTGGTGATGGTGATGGTGGTGATGATGATGATGGTGGTGATGGTGGTGGTGGTGATGATGATGGTGGTGATGATGATGATGGTGGTGATGGTCGTGGTGGTGATGGTGGTGATGGTGGTGGTGGTGGTGATGATGATGGTGGTGATGATGATGGTGGTGATGATGATGGTGGTGGTGGTGATGGTGATGGTGGTGATGATGATGATGG
>NW_026891375.1:2665378-2674212 GCF_015708825.2 Lethenteron reissneri
ACCTCCTGCCAGTGGGTGTTCGACACTTCACGTGGCCTCAAGGTGCACTTGGCCTGGCACAAGCGTCGTGGTGACGTCACCGCCACTTAGTGGCGAATGGCGGTTGTTGTTGTTGTCGGTCATCTCGACGCCCGGGTGCGATCAAGGGATGGCTCCCTATTGGTCAACCACGTTATGTATGCCGATGATTTGGTAATAGCTGCTCATTCAGAAGAGGAGTTGGAGACGCTGCTGCTGAGACTGGAGCGTGCCACTAAGAGGTGGGGCCTTACCATCAGCCCCACCAAAACTAAGCACCTGGCCTGGGTATTTTGTACCATCGGGCACTCCACCCCCACAACTCCCAATTGGTGATGGGGCAGTAGTGGAGAGATTGGAGAGTTTTCCACACCTGGGCAGTGTGCTTATGACCGGATCCAGTTTAACAGCAGAGGTCTAACTCCGAATCAGTCGAGCGGCAATATCTTTTCATCGGTTGCGTAACGCTGTGTGGAAGCTACCTGGTCTGTCGCTCCGCACGAAGCTTCAGGTCTTCTCGGCCACAGTCATTCCCTCCCTTCTCTACGCTTGTGAAACGTGGACCCCCCAAATGGAACATCTTCGCCGGTTAGAAACATTTAGGCTGGCCTGCCTACGATCCATCCTGGGTTTAACCAGGCTGGATTGTTTGAGGAGCTCACAAATCTTTGAAAGATCTGGTCAAAGTCCCATCGGTGAGCTCCTCCGGCAGGCAAGGCTGCGTTGGCTGGGTCATGTAGCCCGCATGCCCAGCCACCGCATGCCTAAACAGCTTTTGTTCGGCCGGATTGACGGAGCTAAATGGGCGCGGCACGGGCTGGAGAAGAGATGGAGTGACGTGGAACAGGAGGACGTGGAGCTGAGTGGACTTGCCGATGACTGGTACCAGCGGTGTCAAGATCGGCCTCTGTGGAGGAGGCTCGTGAAGGACGCTACTGGGCAGTTGGAGGACAGTCGCCCTCCAACAACAACGGAGGGCGGAGGAGCGACGCTCACAACAACACACACACACACCCACACACTCACACACACACCTACACACACATCCACACACACACACCCCCACACACTGACACACACCCACCCACCCACCCCCCCACCCACCCCCCCACCCCCCCACCCCCCCACCCACCCCCCCACCCCCCCCCCACCCACCCCCGCTCTCCTCCCGCCCACAGAAGCACATGCTGCAGGAGGGCAAGGGCCGCATGCTGCAGGCCATCAGCCCCGGCAGCAGCCCGGCGCGCGAGCGCTCCCCGTCGCCCCCGGCAACGCCCTCGTCACCGGCACCACCGCTCTCTCCCTCCTCCACCTCCTCCACCTCCACCTCCTCCCCCTCCTCATCGGCGGCAGCAGCGGCGGCGTCGGCGGGGACCCCGGGGTTCCGATGGCCGTTCTCGCGGCACCCGGCGGTGACGTCGCCGGCGTTGTCCGGTGGGGCGTCTCACCGCCCCGGCAAGCCCCGGGCGCCGTCGCCGCAGGGCCGGGCGGCGCGCGCCGCCGCCGCCGGGGAGCGGAGGGACGGGCGGAGAGCGCAGAGGGAGAGGGGAGGGGCGGCAGAGCGGGGGGAGCAGCGGGGGGGAGGGCAGCAGCAGCTGGGAGGGCAGCAGCGGGAGATGCGGGAGCAGGAGGAGGAGGAGGATTGAGGGGGGGGGCAGAATCACACGCTGGGACATGATGGGACACACACACACTGACACACACACACTGAGACACACACACTGGGACACGCTGACACACTCATACTAACACACTGACACACTGGGACACGCTGGGACACACACACACTGACACACACACACTGACACACACACACACTGACACACACACACTCACTGACACACACACACTGACACACACACACTGACACACACACACTGACACACACACACACTGACACACACACACTGACACACACACACTGACACACACACACACTGAGACACACACACACAGACACAAACACTGACTCACACACTCGCACCGTACGGACTGCTTGATGAGTGTTTGCTTTAAACCGGCTGTCCGTCATCCTCCCACCCAGAGCCACCACCACCACCACCGCACCTCCGGTGGGCCACATAGAACACGCGACATGCGTCTGACATGCGTCCGACATGCGTCCGACATGCATCCCACATGCATCCCACATGCGTCTGACATGCGTCCGACATGCGTCCCACATGCGTCCCACATGCGTCCGACATGCGTCCGACATGCATCCCACATGCATCCCACATGCGTCTGACATGCGTCCGACATGCGTCCCACATGCGTCCCACATGCGTCCGACATGCGTCCGACATGCATCCCACATGCATCCCACATGCGTCCGACATGCGTCCGACATGCATCCGACACGCGTCCGACATGCGTCCCACATGCGTCTGACATGCGTCTGACATGCATCCCACATGCGTCCCACATGCGTCCGACACGCGTCCGACACGCGTCCCACACGCATCCCACACGCGTCCGACATGCGTCCGACACGCGACCGACATGCATCCGACATGCGTCCGACACGCGTCCGACATGCGTCCGACATGCATCCGACACGCGTCCGACATGCGTCCGACATGCGTCTGACATGCGTCCCACATGCTTCCGACATGCGTCCGACATGCGTCCGACATGCGTCCTGTAAATTATTGTACGGAGAATGATCGGTGTGGGTGTAATGGTGACGGCGGTGGTGGTGGTGATGATCATCTTGATGTGAAGATTTCGCTGCCGCAGAGATCCACCGCTATTTTTTGGTTTGTTTCAGGCAAAGCCACTTGAGGCAGACACAATATGCTTAGGTTTTTTCGGTGAAGTCACGTAGGTAAAAAAAAATAAAAATTAATGAAAGTAAAATTTATTTTATTTTTATTTCAAAAATAAAAATTCGTGAAAGTTAAATTTATTTTATTTTTATTTCGCTTTTATTCATTTAAGGAATCTAACCCGCACGACCCTGGGCAGGGAGCTTGGGTGGGTGGTGATGGTGGTGGTGATGGTGATGATGGTGATGGTGGTGGTGATGGTGGTGGTGGTGGTGATGGTGATGATGGTGATGGTGGTGATGGTGGTGGTGATGGTGGTGGTGGTGGTGATGGTGGTGGTGATGGTGGTGGTGGTGATGGTGGTGATGATGGTGATGATGATGGTGGTGATGATGATGGTGGTGATGATGATGGTGGTGGTGATGGTGGTGATGGTGGTGATGATGGTGGTGATGGTGATGGTGGTGATGATGGTGATGGTGGTGATGGTGATGGTGGTGATGGTGGTAATGGTGGTGATGATGGTGATGATGGTGGTGATGGTGGTGATGGTGGTGGTGGTGATGGTGGTGATGATGGTGATGGTGGTGGTGATGGTGGTGATGGTGATGATGATGGTGATGGTGGTGATGGTGGTGATGGTGGTGATGATGATGCTGGTGGTGGTGGTGACGGTGGTGATGGTGGTGATTGATGGTGATGGTGGTGATGGTGATGGTGGTGATGGTGGTGGTGGTGGTGATGATGGTGGTGATGGTGGTGATGGTGGTGGTGGTGATGGTGGTGGTGATGTTGATGGTGGTGATGATGATGGTGATGGTGGTGATGATGATGGTGATGATGTTGATGGTGGTGATGATGATGGTGATGCTGATGGTGGTGATGATGGTGATGGTGGTGATGATGATGGTGGTGATGGTGGTGGTGATGGTGGTGGTGATGATGGTGATGGTGGTGATGATGGTGGTGATGATGGTGATGGGGCATTGGTTGATTAAAGGAGCTCAAATTGTGGCTGCGTTTCTCCGACTCCCCGCGTCTCTGTGGATTGCAACTTTCAGCGGCCGTCGCCAGCGTCAAGAAGAGCTTTGGGACCGTCCATAAATGACGTCACGCACCTAGGGGGGGGTGGGGGGGGTCAGACATTTGTGACGATGTGTGACGAGGGGGGGGGGGGGGGTTGAGAAATGTGACGTCACATCAAAATTCGCAACTTTATAAATAAATATAGACAACACGTTCTACTTATATTCTTGGTTCTTTCGGTAAAGTCACGTAGAAGGGAAATAATAAAATAAGAGAAAGAAACAAAATATATAAAAAAAATTATCACAATTTGTGAAATAAAAAAATATATAAAACAATAAAAATTATCACAATTTGTGAAATAAAAAAATATATAAAACAATAAAAATTCTCACAAATTGTGAGAATTTTTATTGTTTTATGATATTTTTTATTGTTTAATATTTTTATTTCACAATTTGTGTTGTGGCCGAAACGTCGTGAGAATTATTTTATTATGTTTTATTTTTATTATTTTATTCTTCTTCTTGGTTCTTTCGGTAAAGTTACTTATAAAGAAATGAATAAAATAATATTACATTATTTTATTATATCACATTATTTTCTTATATTATTATATTATTTTATATTATATTATTTTATTATGTTTTATTTTTATTATTTTATTACTTCCCTTCTACGTGACTTTACCGAAAGAACCAAGAAGATGAATCCCTGCAGTCACGAAAGCTTTAAATCGAAAGTTGCCTTGTTGTTGTTGATAGCCAACATCCCAGTTGTGTGTTGGGAGCTGTCCTCGTGACGAATCGGCCGCGTTTCTGTTGACGTCACAAACCCTTTTCACTGATTGGCCGTCGAGACTTCGAACGGCTCGTCAAGTCAACAAAACGCGGCCAATTCGTTACTGCTACAGCGCTGTGCGTCACGTGTAGGTGACGTCACGTGTCACGTGTAGCTACGTCACGTGTAGCTACGTCACGTGTAGCTACGTCACGTGTAGCTACGTCACATGTCACGTGTAGCTACGTCACGTGTCACGTGTAGCTACGTCACGTGTAGCTGTGTCACGTGTAGCTGCGTCACGTGTAGCTACGTCACGTGTCACGTGTAGCTGCGTCACGTGTAGCTGCGTCACGTGTAGCTGCGTCATGTGTAGCTACGTCACGTGTCACGTGTAGCTGCGTCACGTGTAGCTGCGTCACGTGTAGCTGTGTCACGTGTAGTTACGTCACGTGTAGCTACGTCACGTGTAGCTGTGTCACGTGTAGCCACGTCACGTGTAGCTACGTCACGTGTAGCTACTTCACGTGCAGCTGTGTCACGTGTAGCTACGTCACGTGTAGCTACGTCACGTGTAGCTGTGTCACGTGTAGCCACGTCACATGTAGCTACGTCACGTGTAGCTACGTCACGTGTAGCTGTGTCACGTGTAGCCACGTCACGTGTAGCTGCGTCACGTGTAGCTGTGTCACGTGTAGCCACGTCACGTGTAGCTGCGTCACGTGTAGCTGTGTCATGTGTAGCCACGTCACGTGTAGCTGCGTCACGTGTAGCTACGTCACGTGTAGCTGCGTCACGTGTAGCTGTGTCACGTGTAGGTGGGGTCACGTGTAGCTACGTCACGTGTATCTACGTCACGTGTAGGTGGGGTCACGTGTAGCTATGTCACGTGTAGGTGGGGTCACGTGTAGCTACGTCACGTGTAGCTACGTCACGTGTAGGTGGGGTCACGTGTAGCTGTGTCACGTGTAGGTGGGGTCACGTGTAGCTACGTCACGTGTAGCTACGTCACGTGTAGGTGGGGTCACGTGTAGCTACGTCACGTGTAGCTACGTCACGTGTAGCTGCGTCACGTGTAGCTACGTCACGTGTCACGTGTAGCTGCGTCACGTGTAGCTGCGTCACGTGTAGCTACGTCACGTGTAGCTACGTCATGTGTCACGTGTAGCTGCGTCACGTGTAGCTGCGTCACATGTAGCTACGTCACGTGTCACGTGTAGCTGCGTCACGTGTAGCTGCGTCACGTGTAGCTGCGTCACGTGTAGCTACGTCACGTGTCACGTGTAGCTGCGTCACGTGTATCTACGTCACGTGTCACGTGTAGCTGCGTCACGTGTAGCTGCGTCACGTGTAGCTACGTCACGTGTCACGTGTAGCTACGTCACGTGTAGCTGCGTCACGTGTAGCTACGTCACGTGTCACGTGTAGCTACGTCACGTGTAGCTGCGTCACGTGTATCTACGTCACGTGTCACGTGTAGCTGCATCACGTGTAGCTGCGTCACGTGTATCTACGTCACGTGTCACGTGTAGCTGCGTCACGTGTAGCTGCGTCACGTGTAGCTGTGTCACGTGTAGCTACGTCACGTGTAGCTACGTCACGTGTAGCTGCGTCACGTGTAGCTACGTCACGTGTAGCTACGTCACGTGTAGCTACGTCACGTGTCACGTGTAGCTGCGTCACGTGTAGCTGCGTCACGTGTAGCTGCGTCACGTGTAGCTACGTTACGTGTAGCTACGTCACGTGTATCTACGTCACGTGTCACGTGTAGCTGCGTCACGTGTAGCTGCGTCACGTGTAGCTGTGTCACGTGTAGCTACGTCACGTGTAGCTACGTCACGTGTAGCTGCGTCACGTGTAGCTGCGTCACGTGTAGCTACGTCACGTGTAGCTACGTCACGTGTCACGTGTAGCTGCGTCACGTGTAGCTACGTCACGTGTAGCTGCGTCACGTGTAGCTGCGTCACGTGTAGCTGCGTCACGTGTAGCTACGTCACGTGTCACGTGTAGCTGCGTCAGGTGTAGCTGCGTCACGTGTAGCTGCGTCAGGTGTAGCTGCGTCACGTGTAGCTGCGTCACGTGTAGCTGCGTCACGTGTAGCTGCGTCACGTGTAGCTGCGTCACGTGTCACGTGTAGGTGACGTCACGTGTAGCTACGTCACGTGTAGCTGTGTCACGTGTAGCTGTGTCACGTGTAGCTACGTCACGTGTAGCTACGTCACGTCACGTGTAGCTACGTCACGTGTAGCTGCGTCACGTGTAGCTGCGTCACGTGTAGCTACGTCACGTGTAGCTACGTCACGTGTAGCTGCGTCACGTGTAGCTGCGTCACGTGTAGCTACGTCACGTGTAGCTGTGTCACGTGTAGCTACGTCACGTGTAGCTACGTCACGTGTCACGTGTAGCTGCGTCACGTGTAGCTGCGTCACGTGTAGCTACGTCACGTGTAGCTACGTCACGTGTAGCTGCGTCACGTGTAGCTGCGTCACGTGTAGCTACGTCACGTGTAGCTGTGTCACGTGTAGCTACGTCACGTGTAGCTACGTCACGTGTCACGTGTAGCTGTGTCACGTGTAGCTACGTCACGTGTAGCCGCGTCACGTGTAGCCGCGTCACGTGTAGCCGCGTCACGTGTAGCTACGTCACGTGTAGCTACGTCACGTGTAGCTACGTCACGTGTCACGTGTAGCTGCGTCACGTGTAGCTACGTCACGTGTAGCTGCGTCACGTGTAGCTGCGTCACGTGTAGCTACGTCACGTGTAGCTGCGTCACGTGTAGCTACGTCACGTGTAGCTTACGTCACGTGTAGCTGCGTCACGTGTAGCCGCGTCACGTGTAGCTGTGTCACGTGTAGCTACGTCACGTGTAGCTACGTCACGTGTAGCTGCGTCACGTGTAGCTACGTCACGTGTAGCTACGTCACGTGTCACGTGTAGCTACGTCACGTGTAGCTACGTCACGTGTAGCTGCGTCACGTGTAGCTGCGTCACGTGTAGCTGCGTCACGTGTAGCTGCGTCACGTGTAGCTACGTCACGTGTAGCTGCGTCACGTGTAGCTACGTCACGTGTAGCTACGTCACGTGTAGCTACGTCACGTGTAGGTGGGGTCACGTGTATCTACGTCACGTGTAGCTACGTCACGTGTAGCTACGTCACGTGTAGCTATGTCACGTGTAGGTGGGGTCACGTGTATCTACGTCACATGCAGCTTGTGTCACGTGTAGCTTGTGTCACGTGTAGCTGCGTCACGTGTAGCTTCGTCACGTGTAGCTACGTCACGTGTAGCTTGTGTCACGTGTAGCTACGTCACAGCTGCAGTAAGCTGCAGGGAACTCACGGCACGCGTGTTTCACCTACACGGAATGAACTTTATTGAGACAATTCCGCTCACAAACTTCACGTTCACCACGACGCACCTCTTCAAACCACCACCACCACCGTCACTACCAAAGACAAAGGTCCCCCGTATAGCCCCGAACAGACTGTTGAGGCAAGTGCTGTTGGCGAGCAGCGCCTATGAAGGCTACCGGCACGGCACCACCTCGAGGGGGTGGGTGGCTACCAGCACCACGCCCGGCCGCCTTTGTCTCCCCCAGTGGCGATGTTTACTACACACCGCACCCAGGTTTTGAGGCTGAGTCGACCTAGGGGAGGCCTCAGGACCGAACACGGGGTCATAGCCGGCGTCGTAAGCACTGCGTCACCGCTCCCCACTACCGCCACCAACAACAACAACCGCCATTCGCCACTAAGTGGCGGTGACGTCACCACGACGCTTGTGCCAGGCCAAGTGCACCTTGAGGCTACCACGTGAAGTGTCGAACGCCCGCTGGCAGGAGGTCACAGGGCAGACCCAGCAGGTGACACGGGTCGACTGACTGAGATGACTGAGATGACTGGCTGATGTACCACCTGTGCCCCCTACTGTGCCAACTTGCTGTGCTTTAGCCACCCGGCGCTCCGCTCGTTGTTGTGAGCGTCGCTCCTTCGCCCTCCATTGTTGTTGGAGGGCGACTGCCTCCAATTGCCCAGTAGCGACCTTCACGAGCCTCCTCCACTGAGGCCGATCTTGACACCGCTGGTACCAGTCATCGGCAAGTCCACTCAGCTCCACGTCCTCCTGTACCACATCACTCCATCTCTTCTCTAGCCCGTGCCGCGCCCGTTTTGCCCCCTCGATCCGGCCGAACAAAAGCTGTTTAGGCATGCGGTGGCTGGGCATGCGGGCTACTGACCCAGCC
>NW_026891375.1:2674712-2700987 GCF_015708825.2 Lethenteron reissneri
CGGGTACGGGTAGCCGGGTATCGGGTACCCGGTTGCGACCTCTGACCTGAACACGTTGGATCTGCAGCAGCAGCAGCAGTAGCAGCCTTCCACCTGTCCCATCTGCAGCAGCAGCAGTAGCCTTCCACCTGTTCCATCTGCAGCAGCAGCAGCAACAGCAGCAGCCTTCCACCTGTCCCATCTGCTGCAGCAGCAGCAGCAGCCTTCCACCTGTTCCATCTGCAGCAGCAGTAGCCTTCCACCTGTCCCATCTGCAGCAGCAGCAGCAGCAGCCTTGCACCTGTCCCATCTGCAGCAGCAGCAGCCTTGCACCTGTCCCATCTGCAGCAGCAGCAGCAGCCTTGCACCTGTCCCATCTGCAGCAGCAGCAGCAATAGCAGCCTTCCACCTGTCCCATCTGCAGCAGCAGCAACAGCAGTAGCAGCCTTCCACCTGTCCCATCTGCAGCAGCAGCAGCAGCAGTAGCCTTCCACCTGTCCCATCTGCAGCAGCAGCAGCAGCCTTCCACCTGTCCCATCTGCAGCAGCAGCAGCAGCAGTAGCCTTCGACCTGTTCTATCTGCAGCAGCAGCAGCAGCAGCAGTAGCCTTCCACCTGTCCCATCTGCAGCAGCAGCAGCAGCCTTCCACCTGTCCCATCTGCAGCAGCAGCAGCAGTAGCCTTCCACCTGTCCCATCTGCAGCAGCAACAGCAGCCTTCCACCTGTCCCATGTGCAGCAGCAGCAGCAGTAGCCTTCCACCTGTCCCATCTGCAGCAGCAGCAGCAGCCTTCCACCTGTCCCATCTGCAGCAGCAGCAGTAGCCTTCCACTTGTCCCATCTGCTGCAGCAGCAGCAGCAGTAGCCTTCCACCTGTTCCATCTGCAGCAGCAGCAACAGTAGCAGCCTTCCACCTGTCCCATCTGCAGCAGCAGCAGCAGCAGCAGTAGCCTTCCACTTGTCCCATCTGCAGCAGCAGCAACAGCAGCCTTCCACCTGTTCCATCAGCAGCAGCAGCAGCAGCCTTCCACCTGTCCCATCTGCAGCAGCAGCAGCAGCAGCCTTCCACCTGTCCCATCTGCAGCAGCAGCAGCCTTCCACCTGTTCCATCAGCAGCAGCAGCAGCAGCCTTCCACCTGTTCCATCGGCAGCAGCAGTAGCAGCCTTCCACCTGTCCCATCTGCAGCAGCAGCAGCAGCAGCCTTCCACCTGTCCCATCTGCAGCAGCAGCAGCAGCCTTCCACTTGTCCCATCTGCAGCAGCAGCAGCAGCAGTAGCAGCCTTCCACCTGTCCCATCTGCAGCAGCAGCAGCAGTAGCCTTCCACCTGTTCCATCAGCAGCAGCAGCAGCAGCCTTCCACTTGTCCCATCTGCAGAAGCAGCAGCAGCAGTAGCCTTCCACCTGTTCCATCTGCTGCAGCAGCAGCAGTAGCCTTCCACCTGTTCCATCTGCAGCAGCAGCAGCAGTAGCCTTCCACCTGTCCCATCTGCAGCAGCAGCAGCAGTAGCCTTCCACCTGTTCCATCTGCAGCAGCAGCAGCAGTAGCCTTCCACCTGTCCCATCTGCAGCAGCAGCAGCCTTCCACCTGTCCCATCTGCAGCAGCAGCAGCAGCAGCCTTCCACCTGTCCCATCTGCAGCAGCAGCAGCAGCCTTCCATCTGTCCGATCTGCATCTGCAGCAGCAGCAGTAGCCTTCCACCTGTTCCATCTGCAGCAGCAGCAGTAGCCTTCCACCTGTCCCATCTGCAGCAGCAGCAGCAGTAGCCTTCCACCTGTCCCATCTGCAGCAGCAGCAGCAGCAGTAGCCTTCCACCTGTCCCATCTGCAGCAGCAGCAGCAGTAGCCTTCCACCTGTCCCATCTGCAGCAGCAGCAGCAGCAGTAGCCTTCCACCTGTCCCATCTGCAGCAGCAGCAGCAGCCTTCCACCTGTCCCATCTGCAGCAGCAGCAACAGCCTTCCACCTGTCCCATCTGCAGCAGCAGCAGCAGCCTTCCACCTGTTCCATCTGCAGCAGCAGCAGTAGCCTTCCACCTGTTCCATCTGCAGCAGCAGCAGTAGCCTTCCACCTGTCCCATCTGCAGCAGCAGCAGCAGCAGCAGCCTTCCACCTGTTCCATCTGCAGCAGCAGCAGTAGCCTTCCACTTGTCCCATCTGCTGCAGCAGCAGCAGCAGTAGCCTTCCACCTGTCCCATCTGCATCAGCAGCAGCAGCAGCCTTCCACCTGTCCCATCTGCAGCAGCAGCAGCAGTAGCCTTCCACTTGTCCCATCTGCAGCAGCAGCAGCAGCCTTGCACCTGTCCCATCTGCAGCAGCAGCAGCCTTCCACCTGTTCCATCAGCAGCAGCAGCAGCCTTCCACTTGTCCCATCTGCAGCAGCAGCAGCAGTAGCCTTCCACCTGTTCCATCTGCTGCAGCAGCAGCAGTAGCAGCCTTCCACCTGTCCCATCTGCAGCAGCAGCAGCAGTAGCCTTCCACCTGTTCCATCTGCAGCAGCAGCAGTAGCAGCCTTCCACCTGTCCCATCTGCAGCAGCAGCAGCAGTAGCCTTCCACCTGTTCCATCTGCTGCAGCAGCAGCAGTAGCAGCCTTCCACCTGTCCCATCTGCAGCAGCAGCAGTAGCCTTCCACCTGTCCCATCTGCAGCAGCAGCAGCCTTCCACCTGTCCCATCTGCAGCAGCAGCAGCAGCAGCAGTAGCCTTCCACCTGTCCGATCTGCATCTGCAGCAGCAGCAGTAGCCTTCCACCTGTTCCATCTGCAGCAGCAGCAGCAGCAGTAGCCTTCCACCTGTCCCATCTGCAGCAGCAGCAGCAGCAGCAGCAACAGTCTTCCACCTGTCCCATCTGCAGCAGCAGCAGCAGCAGTAGCCTTCCACCTGTCCCATCTGCAGCAGCAGCAGCAGCAGCCTTCCACCTGTCCCATCTGCAGAAGCAGCAGCCTTCCACCTGTCCCATCTGCAGCAGCAGCAGCCTTCCACCTGTCCCATCTGCAGCAGCAGTAGTAGCCTTCCACTTGTCCCATCTGCTGCAGCAGCAGCAGCAGTAGCCTTCCACCTGTCCCATCTGCAGCAGCAGCAGCAGCCTTCCACCTGTCCCATGTGCAGCAGCAGCAGCAGCAGTAGCCTTCCACCTGTCCCATCTGCAGCAGCAGTAGCCTTCCACCTGTCCCATCTGCAGCAGCAGCAGCCTTCCACCTGTCCCATCTGCAGCAGCAGCAGTAGCCTTCCACCTGTCCCATCTGCAGCAGCAGCAGCAGCCTTCCACCTGTCCCATGTGCTGTGTGGAATTGCTGGACGTCTGTGGGATGAAGGAAACGAACCAGAAATAACTTCGCAAGATCATCGGATTCCTTCCTGCGCGTCTTGGGTCAAGATCCTGATTCATTATCTTAGTTTTTTTCGGTAAAGTCACGTAGGTAAAAAAATAAAATTAATAAAACTGACTGTTCCACCTGAAGACGGAAGCTTGTTTTGCCTCCGAAACGTCGTGATTTTTATTTTATTTTTATTTTACTTTTATTAATTTTTTTACCTACGTGACTTTACCGAAAAATACATAAGAATATGAATCCTTGCAGTCACGAAAGCTTCAAATCTAGAAATATCCTTGATTGTGGATTTAGCGATGTCCTGCAACGCGTAGAGACGATCGTTACATTGGCAGACAACACCCCCCACCCAGCCTCACCCACCACCACCACCATCTTCATACGTAGAGGACCGCAGAACGTGGGAATTGTTTGTAGCGCTACCGGCAGTTCGCCGGCCTGATGATGATGATGCTGATGGTGATGATGATGCTGCTGGTGATGATGCTGATGATGATTATGATGCTGATGATGATGATGCTGATGATGATGCTGATGGTGATGATGCTGATGATGCTGATGATGCTGATGCTGCTGGTGATGATGATGATGATGCTGATGGTGATGATGCTGATGGTGATGATGTTGATGATGCTGATGATGATGCTGATGATGCTGATGCTGCTGATGCTGATGATGATGCTGATGATGCTGATGCTGATGATGATGATGATGCTGATGATGCTGATGATGATTATGCTGATGATGCTGATGATGATGCCTTGCCATTCGTTCTCTCTGCGAGAGACGGCAAATACCGACACGGTCATTGTGAGCCCCCTGACACAGCCATTGGGGACAGCCTGACACGGCAATTGTGAGAATCGCCTGACACGGCAATTAGAAACCCCCTGACACAGCCGCTGTCAGCAGACACAATACACCACACACAATACACACACACACTACACACACACACTACACACACACACTACACACACACACACTACACAAACAATACACACCACACACACACTACACACACACACACAAACTACACACACACCACACAGACACTACACACAACACACTAACTACACACACACCACACACACAGACGCACACACTACACACACACACTACACCCATACACACCACGCACTACACACACACCACACACACTCCACACACACTACACACACTACACTACACACACACTACACACACTACATACACACACTACACAAACACTCTACACGTACACACTACACACACACCACACACTACACACACACACCACACACTACACACACCACACATACAACACACACAACACACACATTACACACACTACACACACGCACACCACACACACACAGACACACACACCACACACACCACACACAGACCACACACACACACTACACACACCACACACACACACACACTACACACACTACACACACCACACACACCACACACACCACACACACCACACACACCACACACACTACACACCACACATACCACACACACACACTACACACACATACCACACACACACACCACACACACACACACCACACACACACACACTACACACCACACATACCACACACAGACACACTACACACACACCACACACACCTCACTACACACAACACACACACCCTACACACACACCACACGCTACACACACACCACACACACTACACACACCCACTACACACACCCTACACACACAACACACACAACACACACACCACACACTACACATACACTCTACACACAATACACACACCACACACACTACATACACACTACCCCACACACCACACACACACACCACACACACCACACACATTACACACACCACACACACCACACACACTGCACACACCACACACACTACACACACACACTACACACACACCACACACACACCACACACTACACACACCACACACACACCACACACACACACACCACACACACTACACACACACACCACACACACTGCACACACCACACACACTACACACACACACTACACACACACCACACACACACCACACACTACACACACACTACACACACCACACACACACCACACACACACTACACACACCACACACACACCAGACACACTACACACACACACTACACACACCACACATTACACACACACTACACACACTACACACACTACACACACACACTACACACACACACTACACACACACCACACACACACTACACACACACCACACACATTACACACACCACACACACACCACACCACACACACACCACACACACACCACACACACATACACTACACACCACACACTACACACACCACACACTACACACACCACACACACCACACACTACACACACACCACACACTACACACACACACTACACACAATACACAGACCACACACAATACATACACACACTCTACACCACACACACACCACACACACACACTACACACAATACACACACCACACACAATACATACACACACTTTACACCACACACACACGCATACACTACAACACACACACCACACACACACACCACACACACACTACACACAACACACACACCCTACACACACACCACACGCTACACACACACAATGCACACACCACACACACAATACACACACACCACACACAACCCCCATACACACACCACACACACACACTACACACCACACACACACTACACACACACACACCACACACACACACCACACACACACACCACACACACTACACACACACCACACACACACAACACACACACTACACACACACATTACACCACACACACCACACACACACCACACACACACACCACACACTACACACACTACACACACAGACACACACGATCAGCCCCGTGCAATCGACTACCGAGTAGACGCCGCTATCGATCTCTATCGCCGCTATCGACCTCCATCGCCTGCGATCGATCTCAGACTCCGCAATCGATTGCTTCTGCCTGAGCCGGGAAGGTTGTGAGACCAGGAAACGACGTCTACTTAAACCACCACAACCATCATCACCACAAAATAACTAAAATCTTTAAAAAAATTAAACATGAAGAAGCGAAGTTTTAAATGAACGACGCGGCAGATGGAGCGATAGTCATCGCGCTAAAATGTAATTTATTTTGGTCGTTTTTTTCCCCCTCGCAATGGACGACGGTGACCCCCGGTACGACCCCCCTCTTCCACACCCCCTCCCTGCCGGGCGAGGCGCGTGTCGGGCGGTAGAGAAACTAGGCGAGGCCGGTGCCTCCTCACGGGGTTAGGCCTCGGCGTCATTTACCAAATTGTTTAAATCGCTAATCGAGCTGGTAATATCTACAAACGTAATTATTATCATCATCATCGTTATTATTATTAAATCATGCTGCTTAAGTGCGTATATAGGTGAGGGGGAGTTAATTAGGGGTTTTGCCTACGCTACCTTAACGCTATTCTTATAAGAACGTTTATATTATATTATATTAAAAACTCGCGTCTTGTTAACAATTACGTTATAAACCTCGTGGCTTATTAGACTCACGATGATTGCTTTTAAAAATAAAAATCAAAACAACGAGAAAAAAAATTCCACAAACGATGATTATTACGTGAGACTCCTAGGTCGACTCAGCCTCAAATGTGTAGCCTTGTACAGTGGAGTGAACATCGATTGTGTCCCTACAGTGCCGGTAGCCTTCACAGCACTTGCCCCTATAGCCTGATAGAGGCTACATGGGGGAGCTTTGTCTGTGTCTATAGACTGCTGCTACTCGCTAACAGCACTTGCCCCTACAGCCCGTTGAGGCTACACGGGGGAGCTTTGTCTGTGTCTCTATAGACTCTGCTACTCGCTAACAGCACTTGCCCCTGCAGTCTGTTAGAGGCTACACGGGGGAGCTTTATCTGTGTCTATAGACTGCTACACGCTAACAGCACTTGCCCCTGCAGTCTGTTAGAGGCTACACGGGGGAGCTTTATCTGTGTTTCTATAGACTGCTACACGCTAACAGCACTTGCCCCTGCAGTCTGTTAGAGGCTACATGGGGGAGCTTTGTCTGTGTCTATAGACTGCTACACGCTAACAGCACTTGCCCCTATAGCCTGATAGAGGCTACACGGGGGGCCTTTGTCTGTGTCTATAGACTCTACTACTCGCTAATAGCACTTGCCCCTGCAGCCTGTTAGAGGCTACACGGGGGAGCTTTATCTGTGTTTACCTTCACAGGTGCTGCTGCTACTCACTACTCACAGAACTTGCCGCTGCAGCCCGTTAGAGGCTACACGGGGGCCCTTTATCTGTGTGCGTGCCCCCTCCCAGAATGCAGTGCTGCGCCCTGCTGAGCCGCCTGTCTGCGGCCGTGGGCCGCCTGCTGCTGCTGGTGGCCGCGGGGCCCGGCACAGGACTAGCGGCCTGGGGCCCGGGGCGCGTCGGGGACATCCTGCACGGCATGCTGGGACACGGGCTGCGAGACCCGCAGGTGATGGCATCACTCACCATCATCACCCAACATCACCGACATCCTCCACGCCATCCTGCGACACCCACAGGTGATGGCAACGTCACCAACATCACTCAACATCATCACTCAACAACATCAACATCATCATCACCAACATCACACGGGCCTAGCGGCCTGGGGCCCGGGGCGCGTCGGGGACATCCTGCACGGCATGCTGGGACACGGGCTGCGAGACCCGCAGGTGATGGCATCACTCACCATCATCACTCAACATCATCACTCAACATCATCACTCAACATCACCAACATCACTCAACATCATCACCATGGTTGTGATGGTGGTTGTGGTGGTTGTGGTGGTTGTGATGGTGGTGGTGGCGGTGGTTGTGGTGGTGGTTGTGGTGGTTGTGATGGTGGTGGTGGTAGTGATGGTGGTGGTTGTTGTGATGTTGGTTGTGGTGGTTGTGATGGTGGTTGTGATGGTGGTTGTGGTGGTTGTGGTGGTGGTTGTGGTGGTGGTTGTGGTGGTTGTGATGGTGGTGGTGGTGATGGTGGTGGTTGTTGTGATGTTGGTTGTGGTGGTTGTGGTGGTGGTTGTGATGGTGGTTGTGGTGGTTGTGGTGGTGGTTGTGGTGGTGGTTGTGGTGGTTGCAGGCCGGGTACCTGGAGCTACTCAGGACTCTGGAGCGACTTTGCCCGGATTTCTCGCCGATCGACGCTCAGGCAAGTACAAGGCTTCACACGCACAACAGGCCTCGCACGCACACACACACACAGATACACACAGCACACACGCACACACAGACACACATACAGACACACTTACACACACAGACACACACGCACACACACACGCACACACACTCAGACACACACACACACAGATACACACAGCACACACGCACACACATATACACACACACACACCTACACACACGCACACACACACTCACACGCACACACACACACCACACACACACACGCACATTGACACTCACATACTCACACACACACTCAGACACGCACACACACACGCATACACGCACACACACACGTCCACCGCACACACACACACGTGCACCGCACACACACACGTACACACACACGTACACACACACACACACGCACACACGCACACAGACATACACACACGCACACACGCACTCGCACGCCACACTACACACACGCACACACACACACCACACTACACACACGCACACACATCACACTACACGCACACACACACCACACTACACACACACACGCACGCACTCGCACGCACACACACACGCGCATACACACGCACACTCGCACGCAAACACAAACATGCACCCACACACACGCGTTTGTCTACATGTGTGCACGTATTTTTCGAAGGTGTGGGCTACACAGGGGACCTTTGTCTTTGTGTGTGTCTGTGTGTGTGTCTGTGTGTGTGTCTGTGTGTGTGTGTGTCTGTGTGTGTGTGTGTCGTGTGTCTGTGTGTGTGTGTGTCTGTGTGTGTGTGTGTCTGTGCGTGTGTCTGTGCGTGTGTGTGTCTGTGTGTGTGTCTGTGTGTGTCTGTGTGTGTGTGTATCTGTGTGTCTGTGTGTGTGTGTCTGTGTGTGTGTCTGTGTGTCTGTGTGTATATCTGTGTGTATGTCTTTGCGTGTGTCTGTGTGTGTGTCTGTGTGTGTGTCTGTGTGTGTATCTGTGTGTATATATGTGCGTGTGTCTGTGTGTGTATCTGTGTGTGTGTGTATATCTGTGTCTGTGTGTGTATATCTGTGTGTGTGTGTATATCTGTGTGTGTGTGTGTATATCTGTGTGTGTGTGTCTGTGTGTGTATATCTGTGTGTCTGTGTGTCTGTGTGTGTGTGTGTGTGTCTGTGTGTCTGTGTGTGTATCTGTGTGTATATATGTGCGTGTGTCTGTGTGTGTATCTGTGTGTGTGTGTATATCTGTGTCTGTGTGTGTATATCTGTGTGTGTGTGTGTATATCTGTGTGTGTGTGTATGTCTGTGTGTGTGTGTCTGTGTGTGTATATCTGTGTGTCTGTGTGTCTGTGTGTGTGTGTCTGTGTGTCTGTGTGTGTATCTGTGTGTATATATGTGCGTGTGTCTGTGTGTGTATCTGTGTGTGTGTGTATATCTGTGTCTGTGTGTGTATCTGTGTGTGTGTGTATATCTGTGTCTGTGTGTGTATCTGTGTGTGTGTGTATATCTGTGTCTGTGTGTGTATCTGTGTGTGTGTGTATATCTGTGTGTGTGTATCTGTGTGTCTGTGTGTCTGTGTGTGTGTGTGTGTGCACGAGCAGGAGGAGGAGTTGGAGGCCGTAGCGCGTGGCTCTGGTGACGCGAGCGAGGAGCTGGCGCTGCGCTGGCTGGGCCAGGCGCTGCGCTCGCTGGCGCTGTCACGCCTGCTGCACCCGCTGCTGCTGCAGCCGCACCCCGTGGCCAGTCTCTACGCAGGTACACACGCACACGCACGTGTGTGTAAGTGTGTGTGTGTGTAAGTACGTGTGTGTGTGTGTGAGTGTGTGTGTGTGTGTAAGCATGTGTGTGTGTAAGCGTGTGTGTAAGTACGTGTGTGTGTGTAAGCACGTGTGTGTGTGTGTGTAAGCGTGTGTGTGTGTGTGTGTAAGCGTTTGTGTGTGTAAGCACGTGTGTGTGTAAGCACGCATGTGTGTGTAAGTGCATGTGTGTAAGCACGTGTGTGTGTGTAAGCGTGTGTGTGTGTGTAAGCGCGTGTGTGTAAGCACGTGTGTGTGTAAGCACGTGTGTGTGTAAGCACGAGTGTGTGTAAGTGCGTGTGTGTGTAAGCGTGTGTGTGTGTAAGTGTGTGTGTGTGTAAGCGTGTGTGTGTGTAAGTGCGTGTGTGTGTAAGCGTGTGTGTGTGTAAGTGCATGTGTGTGTAAGCGTGTGTGTGTGTAAGTGCGTGTGTGTGTAAGCATGTGTGTGTGTAAGCACGTGTGTGTGTGTAAGCGTGTGTGTGTGTGTGTGTAAGCGTTTGTGTGTGTAAGCACGTGTGTGTGTGTGTAAGCATGTGTGTGTGTGTATGCGTAAGCGCGTGTGTGTGTGTAAGCGTGTGTGTGTGTAAGCGCGTGTGTGTGTATGCATGTGTGTGTGTAAGCACGTGTGTGTGTGTAAGCGCGTGTGTGTGTGTGTGTGTGTAAGCGCGCGTGTGTGTGTGTGTGTAAGCATGTGTGTGTGTGTGTAAGCACGCGCGTGTGTGTGTGTGTAACATGTGTGTGTAAGCATGTGTGTGTAAGCATGTGTGTGTGTAAGTACGTGTGTGTGTGTAAGCGTGTGTGTGTGTGTGTAAGCGCGCGTGTGTGTGTGTGTGTAAGCATGTGTCTGTGTGTGTGTGGGGAGCGGTGGTGCAGCGGTTATCGCGCTGCGCTACGAACCTGGCGACTCGTGTTCGATTCCCGCTCACAGCCAACACCGGTGACCATTATCTGAACCGGTCCTGGGCCTCCCACTAGGTCGACTCAGCCTCAAATGAGTACCTGGTGTAGCGGTGTGTAGTGAACATCGCCACTGGGGAGACAAATGCTGCTGTTAGAGGTCACGCCGGGTGACCTTCACGTTGACCCCATGTGGTGTTAGAGGTCACGCCGTGCGACCTTCACGTTGACCTCACGTGGGGTTAGAGGTCACGCCGTGCGACCTTCACGTTGACCCCACGTGGTGTTAGAGGTCACGCCGTGCGACCCTCACGTTGACCTCACGTGGGGTTAGAGGTCACGCCGTGTGACCTTCGCTTTGACCCCACGTGGTGTTAGAGGCCACACCGTGCGAACTTTGACCCCACGTGGTGTTAGAGGTCACGCCCTGCGACCTTCACGTTGACCCCAGAGCACGCGTTTGCCCGGAGTGTGCGGCACGTGACGGCCATGTTGCTGTGCCTGGGGGCGCTGGAGGACAACAACCCGGGGCAGCTCGCCATGATCGACCCCGCCACGGTGAGCTCGCTCACCACTCCTCACCACTCGCTCACCACCACTCGCTCAACACTCACCCGCTCATTCACCCACTCACTTACCCGCTCACTCGTCCACTCACTCAACCACTCCCTTGCCCGCCCACTCACTCGCTCACTCACTCACCCCTCACTCACCCACTCACTCACCACTCACTCACCACTCACTCGCCACTCACCACTCACTCAACACTCACTCACTACTCACTCGTTCACTCGCCCACCCACTCACCCGCTCACTCACCCGCTCACTCACCCACTCACTCACCCACTCACTCACCACTCACCACTCCCCTTCGTAGGTGCGGCTGCCGCTGCTGTTACTCGCGAACAGCCCTTGCCCCAGATTTGAAGCTTTCGTGACTGCAAGGATTCATATTCTTAGGTTTTTTCGGTAAAGTCACGTTGGTAAAAAATTAAAATTAATAAAAGTAAAATAAAAATAAAATAAAAATCACGACGTTTCGGAGGCAACACAAGCCTCCGTATTCAGGTGGAACAGTCACAGCACGATAGCTGTATCAAGTGAGAGAAATTCCAAGAAACCCGTATTTTTAAATCTTTTATATTAAGTTTGCTTGCTTGCTTGCGTGCTTGCGTGCTTGCTTGCTTGCTTACGACCGTGCAAACCTTTCGGTCGTTTTTTAACCCACTTCCCGTGATCCAATCGAGCTGACATTTTCCACACAGACTCGTTGTGCTTGACAATTTATTTTCGTGAAAAATTTTTTCCAAAATTTTACACGGTTTAGGGAAAAATTTTTAAATATTTAATTACCAATTGCTTAATGCTGGCAGACAATCATCTGACCCATAGGTGGCAGCCATCTCAAGCCAGAGGACGAGAGGATTCTAGCCGCCACGCATATAAAGGATTTAGAGTGAAAAACTTTGTTTTTACGGGTAAATTTTTAAATCCTTTATATTAAGTTCGCTTGCTTGCTTAGGACCGTGCAAATCTTTTGGTCGTTTTTTAACCCACTTCCCGTGATCCAACCGAGCTGACATTTTGCACACAAGACTCGTTGTGCGTGACAATGCATTTTCATGAAAAAAATTTCCCAAATTTTACACTGTTTAGGGAATTTTTTAAAAATATTTAATTACCAATTGTTTAATGCTGCCAGACAGTCATCTGACCCATAGGTGGCAGCCATCTCAAGCCAGAGGACGAGAGGACTCTAGCCGCCCCGATGCCACGCATATAAAGGATTTATAGTGAAAAACTTAGTTTTTACGGGTTTACTTGTTATATATACTGGTTGAGGGTGGGAGGAGCCAAGGTAGGCCTTGAATATTATTTTTGTGAGGTTCGGTGCGGCTGAAAGCACGCTGTTTTTATTTAATTTTCTTTTTATTTTATTAATTTAACTTTTTTTACCTACGTGACTTTACCGAAAAAAAACCTCACAATATGAACCCTTGCCCCCCCCCCCGCCCCCTTGAGAGGCTACGGCCACCGACTTTGTCCCGGTGTGTTTGCGCGCGTGTCAAGGTCGGAGCTCACGCAACCTGGTCCTCGCATTTGCCCAAGAGCCATAGCCTCATGTCCCTGCGGGCTCCCGTAGCCAGCCCTTCGCCACGCAGACACAGCCTCATGCAAACCTCCACCGCCGTCACCGTCACCGTCACCGCTAACGCTGGCGGTAACAGACCCAGCGGCAGCTCCAAGCAGCCCGCCACAACCGCAGCCGTCACCAACAACCCTGCCAACAACAACAACAACTTCTGCATCGCCACAACCAACGCCGCCAGCGGTAGCAGCAGCAGCGGGTCAACCACCGCCACCGCCACAACCAACGCCGCCGCCACAACCGCCGCCACCACCGCAACAACCGCCACAACCAACGCCACCACCACCAGCTACCGCGGGCAGCAGACATCCGTGGAGGGGAGGACCAGGCACGGGAGGTCGAGGCACGTGCGCTCTCGGTCGGACACAGTCATCGCCGGTGAGTGTCACGGGGTCGGACGTCCGCTCGCTAACGATGATGGTGATGATGGTGATGATGATGGTGATGATGGTGATGGTGGTGATGATGATGGTGATGATGGTGATGGTGATGATGGTGGTGATGATGATGGTGATGGTGGTGATGATGGTGATGATGGTGATGATGCTGATGATGGTGATGATGGTGTTGATGATGCTGGTGGTGATGATGCTGGTGATGATGGTGATGATGGTGATGGTGATGATGGTGATGATGGTGATGATGGTGATGTTGGTGATGGTGATGATGGTGATGATGGTGATGATGATGGTGACGATGATGATGCTGATGATGGTGATGATGGTGATGGTGATGATGGTGATGATGGTGATGATGGTGATGATGATGATGGTCATGATGGTGATGATGCTGATAGTGATGATGATGATGATGCTGATAGTGATGATGATGGTGATGATGCTGATGGTGATGATGATGATGGTGATGATGGTGATGATGGTGATGGTGATGATGGTGATGGTGATGATGGTGATGATGATGATGGTGATGATGCCGATGGTGATGATGATGCCGATGGTGATGATGGTGATGATGTGGATTATGCTGATGGTGATGATGGTGATGATGGTGATGCTGATGGTGATGATGGTGATGCTGATGGTGATGCTGATGGTGATGCTGATGGTGATGATGATGATTCTGATGGTGATGCTGATGGTGATGCTGATGGTGATGATGGTGATGTTGACAGTGGTGATGGTGATGTTGCTGATGGTGATGTTGACAGTGGTGATGCTAATGGTGATGCTGATGGTGATGCTGATGATGCTGATGGTGATGCTGATGGTGATGCTGATGATTTTTTTTTCGATTTAAAGCTTTCGTGACTGCAGGGATTAATCTTCTTGGTTCTTTCGGTGATGCTGATGGTGATGCTGATGATGTTGCTGATGGTGATGTTGACAGTGGTGATGCTGATGCTGATGATGTTGCTGATGGTGATGTTGACAGTGATGATGGTGATGCTGATGATGTTGCTGATGGTGATGTTGACAGTGATGATGATGGTGATGTTGACAGTGATGATGATGGTGATGATGATGATGTTGACAGTGGTGAAGCCGCCATTGGACCGCACTCACGAGCTCCTGGACATCCTCGCCGCACAGCATCATGGGAGCTGCGCCGACCTCGACAAGGTCAGGTCTGGTGGTGGTGGCGGTGGTGGTGGCGGTGGTGGTGGTGGTGGTGGCGGTGGTGGTGGCGGTGGTGGTGGTGGTGGCGGTGGTGGTGGCGGTGGTGGTGGTGGTGGTGACGGTGGTGGTGGCGGTGGTGGTGGTGGTGGTGGTGATGGTGGTGGTGACGGTGGTGGTGGCGGTGGTGATGGTGGCGGTGGCGGCGGCGATGATGATGATGGTGGCGGTGGTGGTGGCGATGATCTCACGTGATGCCATCACCGGCCCCCTCTCTGCCCGCAGGAGAACGCCCACTTTTCACTGTCGGACGCTCTCATGGCGGTGATCGAACTCATCAAGTGCAGCTCTGCGGAGGGCGACGTGGAGCCGGGGCGCACGGGAGAGGCGGTGGACGACTACGATGACGTGGAGGACGAGGAGGACGATGATGAGGAGGATGAGGAGGTGGAGGAGGAAGAGGAGGAGGAGGAGGTTGTGGATGGGCTGGACGCTCATTCAAATGCAAGTGAGTGTCGTCGTCATCATCGTCGTCATCGTCATCATCACCATCATCAGCATCATAATCGGTGTCATCGTCATCATCAGCATCACCATCATCGTCATCATCACCATCATCGGTATCATCACCATCATCAGCATCATTATCGGTGTCATCGTCATCATCATCATCACCATCATCGTCATCATCATCACCATCATCAGCATCATCATCGACATCATCACCATCATCAGCATCATCGTCATCATCATCATCACCATCATCAGCATCATCATCATCATCACCATCATCGTCATCATCATCACCATCATCAGCATCATCATCGACATCATCACCATCATCAGCATCATCGTCATCATCATCATCACCATCATCAGCATCATCATCATCATCACCATCATCACCATCATCACCATCATCACCATCATCATCACCATCATCACCATCATCACCATCATCACCATCATCATCACCATCATCATCAGCATCATCACCATCATCACCATCATCATCACCATCATCATCACCATCATCACCATCATCATCACCATCATCATCACCATCATCATCAGCATCATCACCATCATCACCATCATCATCAGCATCATCACCATCATCACCATCATCATCACCATCATCATCACCATCATCACCATCATCATCACCATCATCATCACCATCATCGGCATCATTATCGATGTCATTGTCAGCAGCTGTCATCATCACCATCACCAGCATCGTTGTCAGCAGCAGAAGTAGCAGCGCGTGTGTCGCGTGTGTGTCACGTGTGTGTCACGCGTGTGTCACGCGTGTGTCACGTGTGTGTCACGCGTGTGTCACGCGTGTGCCGCGTGTGTGTCACGTGTGTGTCACGTGTGTGTCACGTGTGTGTCACGTGTGTGCCACGCGTGTCGTTTTGGGCAGGCCCACGGAGTCGCGTGATGTCAGGACCCGACCTCTTGGCTATGTGAGTACTGAACACCGCCATCACCATCGCCATCACCACCATCACCACCATCACCAGCATCACCATCATCGCCATCACCGCCATCACCAGCGCCATCACCGCCATCATCACCATCACCATCGCCACCACCACCATTATCATCGCCACCACCATCATCATCGCCATCACCATCACCACCATCACCACCTCTGCCACCACTATCACCACCTCCATCACCACCGTCATCAAGACCATCATCATCGCCACCACCACCACCATCATCATCGCCACCACCACCACCATCATCATCGCCACCACCACCACCATCATCTTTTCGGAAGAGGAAACTGCACTGCCCGGTCCGCTGCCTGTAGAGGAGGGGGGTGAGTGGGTTGGTGGTTGCGATGGTTGCTGCGGTGTGGGTCTCGCCTAGGGGCACCCCCAGCGGCAGCTGTCTCTGTGCATCGCTCCACTAGCGAGCAGCCCTTGCCCCCAGGAGGCTACACGTGCCCCCCTCCGTCTCGGTTGTGGTGGTGCGCAGGCTGCCGCTCCCCTGCAGCCGGGGCTCGGCGAGGTCCGTCGCCACGCAGCTGCTGAGACACCTGCAGAGGCTGCGGCTACCCGGCGCCACGGCCCAGCGCATCGGACACGCGCTGCTGGGACAGCAGGTGACCCGGGGGTCGCCTGGGCAACGCTCCGCTCGCACGCACGGACGCTCGCACGCTCGCACGGACGCTCGCATGCTCGCACGGACGCTCGCACACTCGCACGCTCGCTCACTCGCACACTCACACACTCACTCACAAGCCCACTCGCTCACACACTCACCCACGCACGCACACACTCACTCACACACTCACTCACATACTCACACACTCACTCACTGACACACTCACACACTGACACACTTACTCACGCACACACTCACTCACACACTCACTCACAAGCCTACTCGCTCACTCGCACGCTCACTCCGCTCGCACGCACGGACGCTCGTTCGCTCACTCGCACACTCACTCCCACGCTCGCTCGTTAGCTCGCTCGCTCGCACACTCACTCACAAGCCCACTCGCTCACTCACACAATCACTCGCTCCCATGCTCGCTCGCACACTCACTCACACACTCACCCACTCAACCATGCACACACCCACTCACTCACACACTCACACACTAACTCACAAGCCCACTCGCTCGCTCACACAATCACTCGCTCCCATGCTCGCTCGCACACTCGCTCCCACGCTCGCCCGCACACTCATTCTCGCTCACTCTTCACTCACTCGCTCGCTCACTCGCTCACTCACATACTCTCTCGCTCGCATACTCACACTCGCTCGCTCACACACACGCCCACTCACTCGCACACTCATTCACACACTCACTCACTCACTCGCACACTCGCTCGCTTACTCACACACATGCCCACTCGCTCGCACGCTCACTCTCGCTCGCTCACACACTCACTTTCGCTCACTCACACACTCACTCACACACGCCCACTCACTCGCACACTCATTCACACACTCACTCACTCGCTCGTACACTCGCTCACTCGCCCGCACACTCAGTCTCGCTCACTCACTCAGACTCGCTCACTCTCTCACACACTCGCTCAGTCACTCACACTCGCTCACTCGCTCTCGCTCACTCACACACTCACTCGCTCACACGCTCTCTCACACGCTCACTCACACACTCACACACTCACACACCCACTCACTCACTCACGCACACACTCACTGACACACTCACCCACACACTCACTCACTGACACACTCACACACCCACTCACTCACACACTCACTCACACACTCACGCACACACCCACTCACACACCCACACGCTCACACACTCACTCACGCACACACGCACACACTCACACACTCACTGACACACTCACTCACACACTCACGCACGCACTCACTCACTGACACACTCACACACACTCACACACTCACTCACACACTCACACACTCACTCACACACTCACTCACACACTCACTCACACACTCACGCACACACTCACCCACACACACACACTCACTCACACACTCACACACTCACGCACACACTCACACACTCACTCATACGCTCAATTACACACTCACCCACGCACACACTCACACACTCACTCACACACTCACTCACACACTCACTCACACACTCTCGCACACACCCACACACACTCACCCACGCACACACTCACCCACGCACGCACTCACACACTCACTCACACACTCACTCACCCACACACACACACTCACTGACACACTCACACACTCACTCACACACTCACACCACTCACACACACACACTCACACACTCACACACACACTCACACACTCACTCACACACACTCACTCACGCACACACCCACTCACACACTCACCCACACACACACTCACTCACACACTCACTCACTGACACACTCACACACTCACTCACACACTAACGCACACACTCACTCATACACTCACTCACTCACACACCCACACACTCACTCACGCACACACCCACACACTCTTCGCTGACCCACTCACTCTCGTAACCCGCTGCACATCTGCGTCAAAGATCCTCACAGCTCACCAGATTCCACCATCCCGTCTCCGTCAACATCCTGACTCGCTGCCCCACTGACTGTTAGAGGTTACACGGGGGACCTTTGTCTGTGTCTCTAGGCCTTGTGCCTGGACTCCACGTCTGCCGATGAGCAAGGGGAGAGCGGAGGGTGGAAGCCGCCACCTCCGCAGATCATCTTCCACATGCACCCCAAACTCTCGTGAGAAGACACACACACACACACACTTACACACACTTACACACACGTACACACACACACTTACAAGGGGAGAGTGGAGGGTGGAAGCAGCCACCTCCACAGATCATCTTCCACATGCACCCCAAACTCTCGTGAGAAGACACACACACACACACACTTACACACACTTACACACACGTACACACACACACTTACAAGGGGAGAGTGGAGGGTGGAAGCAGCCACCTCCACAGATCATCTTCCACATGCACCCCAAACTCTCGTGAGAAGACACGCACACACACACGCAACAACAACAACGACCGCCATTCGCCACTAAGTGGCGGTGACGTCACCACGACACACACCCACACACTTACGCACACGTACACACACACACACGTACACACGTACACACACACACACACATGTACACACACACACACTTACAAGCGGAGAGCGGAGGGTGGAAGCCGCCACCTCCACAGATCATCTTCCATATGCACCCCAAACTCTCGTGAGATGACACAACAACAACAACAACAACCGCCATTCGCCACTAAGTGGCGGTGACGTCACCACGATGCTTGTGCCAGGCCAAGTGCACCTTGAGGCCACGTGAAGTGTCGAAAGCCCGCTGGCAGGAGGTCACGGGGCAGACCCAGCAGGTGCCACGGGTCGACTGACCGAGATGACCGAGATGACTGGCTGATGCGCCACCTGTGCCCCCTACTGTGCCAACTTGCTGTGCTTTTGCCACCCGGCGCTCCGCTCGTTGTTGTGAGCGTCGCTCCTCCGCCCTCCGTTGTTGCTGGAGGGCGACTGCCTCCAACTGCCCAGTAGCGTCCTTCACGAGCCGCCTCCACTGAGGCCGATCTTGACACCGCTGGTACCAGTCATCGGCAAGTCCACTCAGCTCCACGTCCTCCTGTACCACATCACTCCATCTCTTCTCCAGCCCGTGCCGCGCCCGTCTAGCCCCCTCGATCCGGCCGAACAAAAGCTGTTTAGGCATGCGGTGGCTGGGCATGCGGGCTACATGACCCAGCCAACGCAGCCTTGCCTGCCGGAGGAGCTCACTGATGGGACTTTGCCCAGATCTTTCAAGGATTTGTGAGCTCCTCACACAATCCAGCCTGGTTAAACCCAGGATGGATCGTAGGCAGGCCAGCCTAAATGTTTCCAACCACACGTACACATACATACACACACACGCACACACACGTACACACACGTACACACACACGTACACACACATACATACACACACACTTACACATACACACGTACACACTTACACACACGTACACGCACACGCACACACTTACACACACATACATACACTTACACACACACATACACACACACACTTACACACACATACACAAAGATCCCCCGTATAGCCTTAACAGACTGTAGGGGCAAGTGCTGTTAGCGAGCACCTATGAAGGCCGGAACGGTACACAAGGGGGTGAGTGGCCAGCACCACGCCCGACCGCCTTTGTCTCCCCAGTGGCGATGTTTACACACCGCACCAGGTACTCATTTAAGGCTGAGTCGACCTAGGGGAGGCCCAGGACCGGTTCAGATAATCGTCACTGGTGTTAGCCGTGAGCGGGAATCGAACCCGGGTCGCCAGGTTCATAGCGCAGCGCGCTAACCGCTACACTACCGCTCCCCACATACACACACACGTACACACACGTACACACACTTACACACACTTACACACACTTACACACACTTACACACACTTACACACACACACTTACACACACACACACACGTACACTTACACACACGTACACACACATACACTTACACACACACATACACACTTACACACACACACTCATGTACTCACACACATACACACACACATACACTTACACACACACATACACACTTACACACATACACTTACACACACATGCACACACACACGTACTCACACACACACACTTACACACACACACATACACACTCACGTACTCATACACACTTACACTTACACACACACACTTTCACACACAGACTCATGTACTCACACACATACACACACACACACTTACACACACACATACACACACGCACACTTACACACACACATACACACACTTACACACACACGTACATACATATACACACACACGTACACACATGCACAAACACACACACTTACACACACATACACTTACACACACATACACACATACACATATATACACACACACACACTCACACACACATACACACACACGCATGTACACACACTCACACGTACGTACTCACACACACTCACACGCACGTACACACACACACGTACACACACACACGTACACACACACACACGCACGCACGTACACACGTACGTACGTACACACACACTCACGTACGTACACACATACACTCACACACACATACACACACACGTACATACACACACTCACACGTACACACACACACTCACACACGTACACATGCACACGTACACACACACGTACATACAAACACTCACATGTACGTACAAACACGTACGTACACACACACTCACACACACATACACACACACACGTACACACACGCACGTACACACACACACGTACACACACACGCACGTACACTCACATGTACGTACACACTGACACGCACATACACTCACACGTACGTACACACACACACGCACGTACACACACGTACGTACAAACACACTCACACGTACGTACGTACACACACACGTACACACACTCACGCACGTACACACACACACGTACGTACACACACGTACGTACACACACTCACACGTACACACACACGTACACACACACGCATACATACACACACGTACGTACACAAACACGCACGTACACACACACGTACGTACACACACGTACGTACACACACTCACACGTACACACACTCGCACGTACACACACACGCGTACATACACACACGTACGTACACACGTACGTACACTCACACTCACACACACGTACACACACACACACACGTACGTTCACACTCACACGTACACACACACTCACGTACATACACACACGTACGTACAAATACGTACGTACACACACACTCACACACGTACACACACACACGTACACTCACATACGTACGTACAAACACACACTCACACATACACACACACTCACGTACGTACACACACGTACGTACAAACACGTACGTACACACACACACATACACACACACGTACACACACACACGTACACACACACACACGTACACACACGCACGTACGTACACACACACACGTACACACACACACGTACCTACACTCACACGTACACACACGCACACACACGTACACACACACACGCACGTACACACACACTGACACGCGGGGCGTGTTTGTTTGCGTGTCTCTGGACAGGAAGAAAGAAATCCTGACGAGTCAACATCACCGCTGTGCAGGATGCGGCCGCAGTGTGGAGCCCGGTGAGTGGTCGCGTGCACCTAGCCTGGCACACGCGCTGCCGTGACGACACCGCCGCTCAGCGGGGAGTGTAGGCCTCGGTGCTGTTGTTGTTGTGCAAGTTGGTGCGTTGTGACACCCACCACTTCATGTCACCACCACAATCTCGTGTCACCACCACCACCACCAACCTCCCCCACTCACCACCACTCACCACCACCTCCCCCACCACCACCACCACTTCCCCCATTTACCACCACTCACCACCACCACTCACCACCCCCACTCACCACCCCCCCCCACCCACCCCCACTCACCACCACCACTCACCCCCACCACCCCCACCACCCCACCCACCCCCACTCACCACTACCACATCCCCCACCACCATCTCCCCCACTCACCACTCACTACCTCCTCCACTCACCACCACCCCCACTCACCACCCCTACTCACTCACCACCACCACTCACCACTCACCACCACCACTCACCCCCACTCACCACCCCCACTCACCACCACCACCACTCACCCCCACCACCACCCCCACTCACCACCACCACCACTCACCCCCACCACCACTCACCACTCACTACCTCCCCCACTCACCACCACCCCCACCACCACCTCCCGCACTCACCACCACTCACCACCCCCCCCACCCCCACCCCCCCCCCACCCCCCCCCACTCACCACCCCCACTCACCCCCCCCCACCACCACCACCCATTCACCCCCACTCACCACCCCCCCCACCCACCCACCCACCCCACCACCCCACCCCCCCACCCACCCACCCACCCACCACCCCACCACCCCACCACCCCACCCCACCCCACCCCCCCACCACCCCACCACCCCACCCCCCCCACCCCCCCACCCCCCCACCCCCCCCACCCCCCCCACCCCACCCCCCCCACCCCCCCCACCCCCCCCCACCCCCCCCACCACCCACCCACCCACCACCCCCCCACCCACCCCACCAGGCTTCCTAGGCCGTGTGCGCTACTGCGAGTACTCTGGCAGGCTACTTCTGCGCCTGCTGCCACGTTGGGTCGCGCTGTGCACTACCGGCACGCGTCCTGCGCCGCTGGGACTTCTCGACGCGCCCCGTCAGCGAGCACGGACGAGAGTTGCTCACGCGCGCCGCCGGTGACCCCCTCTGCGACGTCGCTAGGGTCAACCCCGGGTTGTACGCGCGGGTGCGCGCCCTGCGCGTCGTGCGGGTACGTGCAGAGCTCAACGTACTAGCACTACCGCTGCACTACCATCACTGCACTAACGCACTAGCACTACCACCACGCTAACGCACTAGCACACTACCACCACACTATCACACTACCACCGTACTACCGCACAGGAAGAAGAGGATGTTGATGGTTTTGTTGATGGTGATGTTGATGATGGTGATAATGCTGATGATGTTGATGGTGATGTTGTTGATGGTGTTGTTGATGATGTTGATGGTGTTGTTGATGATGTTGATGATGTTGATGGTGTTGTTGCTGATGTTGATGGTGTTGTTGATGATGTTGTTGATGATGTTGATGGTGTTGATGATGTTGATGATGTTGATGGTGGTGATGATGATGTTGTTGATGATGTTGATGATGTTGATGGTGTTGATGGTGATAATGTTTATGGTGGTGATGACGGTGATGTTGGTGGTGATGTTAATGATGTTGATGGAGGTGATGGTGATGTTGATGGTGATGTTGATGATGTTTTCTCTAGGATCTTCGTGAGCAGCTGTTCCACATGAAGAATCTCCTGAAGACGTGCAGACTCGCAACACGGTACCATCACCACCATCACCATCAACATCACCATCACTACCATCACCATCACCACCATCACCACCACCACCATCATCACCACCATCACCACCACCACCACCATCAACATCACCACCATCATCACCATCATCACCACCATCACCACCATCACCATCACCACCATCACCACCATCATCACCATCACCACCATCATCACCACCATCACCACCACCACCACCATCACCAACATCAACAACACCAACACCACCACCACCATCACCACCACCACCATCACCACCACCATCACCACCATCACCACCACCACCATCACCATCATCACCACCATCATCACCATCACCACCATCACCACCATCACCATCAACATCATCACCACCATCACCACCATCATCAACATCACCACCATCATCACCATCATCAACATCATCACCATCATCAACATCACCATCAACATCACCACCATCACCACCACCATCACCACTACCATCACCACCACCATCACCATCATCATCACCACCATCACCACCATCATCACCACCACCATCACCACCATCACCACCATCAACATCACCATCAACATCACCATCATCAACATCACCACCATCATCACCATCATCAACATCAACATCACCATCAACATCACCACCATCACCACCACCATCACCACCACCATCACCACCACCATCATCATCACCACCATCACCACCATCACCATCATCATCACCACCATCACCATCAACATCACCACCATCAACATCACCACCATCAACATCACCACCATCACCACCACCACCATCACCACCATCAACACCCCCACCATCACCACCATCAACATCACCAACACCATCACCACCATCACCATCATCATCACCACCATCACCATCAACATCACCACCATCAACATCACCACCATCACCATCAACATCACCACCATCACCACCACCACCATCACCACCATCAACATCACCAACACCATCACCACCATCAACATCAACGTAGTAATGGTGGTGGTGGTTGTAGTTGTAGTAATGGTGGTTGTAGTTGTGGTGGTGGTTGTGGTGGTTGTGCTAATGGTGGTGGTGGTGGTTGTCAGGGTGGTGGACCGCTTCGATGAGGAGCCGGGCCACCTGAGTGAGCGAGTCCACCTCTACTCACTCACGGACCTGCTGATGGTGGTGGTGGTTGTAATGGTTGTGGTTAATGGTTGTAATGGTTGTGGTGGTTGTGGTAATGGTTGTGGTGGTTGTGCTAATGGTTGTGGTGGTTGTCAGAGTGGTGGACCGCTTCGATGAAGAGCCAGGACACCTGAGTGAGCGAGTCCACCTCTACTCGCTCAGGGACCTGCTGCACGTCAAGTCGGGCGAGCTGGCCCAGCGACTCGCAGAACTCGTTCACGTGGGACTCACCCATGTCAACAACTGTGAGGTGAGCCGCAACCAGCACAACCACCACAACCACCACTACCACAACCAACACAACCACAACCGCCACAACCACCGCCGCTACCACCGCGATCGTCGCCGCCACGACCACCACGACCACCACCACTACAACCACTACAACCACCACTACAACCACCGCCACAACCACTACAACCACCACCACTACAACCACCGCCACAACCACCACGACAACCACCGCCACCACCACCACTACCACCACTACCACTACAACCACCACTACCACCACCACTACAACCACCACCACCACCACTACAACCACTACCACCACAACCACCGCCACAACCACCGCCGCAACCACTACAACCACCGCCACAACTACCACTTACCACTAACACCACCAACACCACCACTACTACAGCCACCACTACCACTACTAGTAGTAGTAGTAGTCGTAGTTGTAGTTTCTGTAGTTGTTGATGTTGTTGTAGTTGTTGCAGTAGTTTTTGTTGTTGTTGTAGTAGTTGTTGTTG